>NW_026047661.1:0-180865 GCF_023864345.2 Schistocerca serialis cubense | reverse complement strand
GGACAGTGGCCGAATACCTATTAAGCAAAATTCACCAGTAGGTTGTATTTAAATTAGTTATCAGTACGAATACAGGTGTTAGTGTTTGCTGGAATTACAAAAGAAACGAGGAGTGTAGAAATGGGGTGGCCAAGACATCAGCTCACGGGCCACGCCCGGGCACAAGTGCATTTGGCTCGTTATACACATCTCCCCAATTAACATTTCTTAAATTTTCTCTGAAGTGCTCAATAAACACTGGGTTGAGCAACCTTACAGTTTTATTTCATGGTTTCTGAACTGTACACCTTGCTGTGTTTTCTAATTTAATCAATTGTACATCATGGGCTGATAATCCATTTATCAATGTGAAAGCATGTGTTAGTTTTACACCCTCTTGCTGTACAAATACATTATCTATTAGAGCGCTACTGCCTTGAGCTATACGTGTAGGGAAATTGATAGCTGATTCTATGTTATATGCAATTAATAACACTTACACTTTTCCGATCTGAACTGGTTAGAAAGTTTACTTAGAAATCATCACAGATTAACAACTTCCTGTTTTTGGCTGACAGACAGCGTAATAGGTAGTCAAACTTTTTTACTAGCTCCCAATCTCCTAATGGGGACCTGTACACTGTTGCTAGCATCAACACTACATTATCTAGCTGTAGTTTATATGCACAAACTTCAAAGTGCTGATCAATGCAGAAATTTGCGTACTTCTAGCAAATTTTTTACTTATATCCTTTTTTTTTTTTTTTTTTTGTAAACGGCAAACCCTCCTTTATCCATGCTATATCTGGAAGTGTAAGAGGCTAAATTATACTAATTTATACTGACACTATCCATCACCACTGTTACATGGTGTTCAGACAAAAGTATATCAATCCCACTGTTATTTGTGAGGTCATCTACAAAGAGAGCTTCACTCCAAGGTTAAACGCAGCGAAAACCTCTCAGACAAACAGAACCTAAACGATGTCAAACTTAGCGTAAGGAGGGCTATGCGTGAAGCGTTCAGTGAATTCGAAAGTAAAATTCTATGTACCGACTTGACAGAAAATCCTAGGAAGTTCTGGTCTTACGTTAAATCAGTAAGTGGCTCGAAACAGCATATCCAGACACTCCGGGATGATAATGGCATTGAAACAGAGGATGACACGCGTAAAGCTGAAATACTAAACACCTTTTTCCAAAGCTGTTTCACAGAGGAAGACCGCATTGCAGTTCGTTCTCTAAATCCTCGCACAAACGAAAAAAATGGCTGGCATCGAAATAAGTGTCCAAGGAATAGAAAAGCAACTGGAATCACTCAACAGAGGAAAGTCCACTGGACCTGACGGGATACCAGTTCGTTTCTACACACAGTACGCGAAAGAAACTTGCCCCCCCTGACAGCTGTGTACCGCAAGTCTCTAGAGGAACGGAGGGTTCCAAATGATTGGAAAAGAGCACAGATAGTCCCTGTTTTCACGATGGGTCACGAGCAGATGCGCAAAACTGTAGACCTATATCTCTGACGTCGATCTGTTGTAGAATTTTAGAACATGTTTTTTGCTCGCGTGTCATGTCGTTTTTGGAAACCCAGAATGTAATCTGTAGGAATCAACATGGATTCCGGAAACAGCCATCGTGTGAGACCCAACTCGCTTTATTTGTTCGTGAGATCCAGAAAATATTAGATACAGGCTCCCAGGTAGGTGCTGTTTTCCTTGACTTCCGGAAGGCGTTCGATACAGTTCCGCACTGTCGCCTGATAAACAAAGTAAGAGCCTACGGAATATCAGACCAGCTGTGTCGCTGGATTGAAGAGTTTTTAGCAAACAAAACACAGCATGTTGTTATCAATGGAGAGACGTCTACAGACGTTAAAGTAACCTCTGGCGTACCACAGGGGACTGTTATGGGACCATTGCTTTTTACAGTAATATATATATATGACCTTGTAGGTAGTGTCGGAAGTTCGGTACGGTTTTTCGCGGATGATTCTCTAGTATACAGAGAAGTTGCAGCATTAGAAAATTGTAGCGAAATGCAGGAAGATCTGCAGCGGATAGGCACTTGGTGCTGGGAGTGGCAACTGACCCTTAACACAGACAAATGTAATGTATTGCGAATACATAGAAAGAAGGATCCTTTATTGTAGGATTATATGATAGCGGAACAAACACTGGTAGCAGTTACTTCTGTAAAATATCTCCGAGTATGCGTGCGGAACGATTTGAAGTGGAATGATCATATAAAGTTAATTGTTGGTAAGGCGGGTGCCAGGTTGAGATTCATTGGGAGAGTCCTTACAAAATGTAGTCCATGAACAAAGGAGGTGGCTTACAAAACACTCGTTCGAACTATACTTGAGTAGTGCTCAAACAGTGTGGGATCCGTACCAGGTCGGGTTGACGGAGGAGATAGAGAAGATCCAAAGAAGAGCGGCGGGTTCGTCACAGGGTTATTTGGTAACCGTGATAGCGTTACGGAGATGTTTAGCAAACTCAAGTGGCAGACTCTGCAAGAGAGGCGCTCTGCATCGCGGTGTAGCTTGCTCGCCAGGTTTCGAGAGGGTGCGTTTCTGGATGAGGTATCGAATATGTTGGTTCCCCCTACTTATACCTCCCGAGGAGATCACAAATGTAAAATTAGAGAGATTAGAGCGCGCACGGAGGCTTTCAGACAGTCGTTCTTCCCGCGAACCATAAGCGACTGGAACAGAAAATGGAGGTAATGACAGTGGCACGTAAAGTGCCCTCCGCCACACACCGTTGGGTGGCTTGCGGAGTATAAATGTAGATGTAGATGTTAACAGATCATCTACTTTATTTTTTATTCCCCTGATATTCTGCTGAAGTTAGTTGATACTACCCTTAGCTTCATCCCTATTTACTGTACATGAAGCTTCTGTTATTCTGTTTTTCTTGAGTGTTGCCTGTTTGGACTTTGACCTTGACATACAAAACCTGTCTACCTGGTGCCATTAACCACAGGGGTCACCCTCGTGTGACTGAGGCTCCCCCTTACAGTGTCAGCTGACTTATCTTTCCCCTTCCTATTTAGGTGCAGGCCATGCGTAGTGTGTCCTCACCTACCAGTAGTGTCAACAGGAACATCGCGTGTGTGAGGTTTTGGGGGTATCTGGAACATCCCGTTCCTCCACTACTTCAGATAGCAAACCAGAGTGTTAACACGCCTTGCAGCAGTGTTTACGCAGGACCGAACATGGCGCTGAAAGACCTCCACAGACACCACATTTGTGTGGTTTGTGTGGGCAGTTCATGTTCCTATTTCATCCAAGTCTCTCGCAATAGTACAGCTTGGATTCATACCGCAGGCTGTTTCCTGCTGCCCCAACTGTAATTTCCTGGTCTCCCTAGCATTTGTTTTCACAAAACTTGTGAGCTGGTACGCTGCACCTAACTCCTCCTGAAGGTCCTGGCCTTGACTGTTAACTAGAAGCAATATTCTTCTTTTCCTATTCTGATTTGATCCCTACGTGTCTTTTTTTCTTGAGGCTAATATTCTGCTTCAAAATACATTCAACTACATCTGGATGAGGGCCTTCCTCCACTACTTCAGATAGCAAGCCAAACTGATTTATTAACTGAATTTCGAAGTTTTTTCAAGTTTCTCTTTTTGCTTCTATCTTTCCTGTCCCTGTTTCTTCCCTTAGCCTACATAATTCCAAGTCCTCATTTTGTAATTCAGCCTCAATGGCACAAATTTTTACCTCCTTTTCAGCGACTTTTCTGTCCTTTCTACATAACGTACGTTGCCATGGAGAGCGTCTTATCTACCCAGTTTCCTCGCCGCTACATTCGCCCCAATAAACCATAACCTACACAGTCTTCACACCCCCCGCCTTCAGATTTCTACAGTAAACATCACGTTTGCTAGACATGTTTTGACAGAAAAATTTACACAAAGGAAGAGGATAACTTGGCACAAGAGCACTGATGTTACGTAACCTGTATTAATACGCAATGAAGCGCTAATGCAAACAAACTTTTAAAAATCTCAAAAACTTCATAAACCTACCCTTGTAATTCTTCCTAGGCCACAACGTATTCTTCAAACTTCGTATTTTGTTTAACACCAGTAATCTTAGGGAACTTCACTGTCTTTGTCAGAATGTGTCCGTTCCATAAACGCGATTTTCCTTTTAAATGCATCCCCATCAAATGAGGTAAAAGTTACCTTGCAGTGCGTTACTGTGGGCAGTGTACAGTCAAGTCCAGTTAAAATGTGAAATCTGCACTAGATTACACATGTTTTCATTTTTGTTCCTGCATTGCTTTTTTTGTCAAAAAATTAAACAGTAGCAAGTTTTAAGTCGTTCCAGGTATGTGCTTCGACATAACCTACGTACTTTGCAGTACGATATGAAGTCTCCATAGGAATCGTTCAGTTTCACTGAAAACCGTTGCAGCTGAAAACGGAAGATGCGTGTGACTTCAGCAATTATACTATGCTTTCTTCCAATTTCGCCATGTGCCAAAGGCCTGCAAGTTTAGCACAAAGTGCTTTTTGATGTACAAAACAAGGAATCTCGTCCGTCGACATTCGTGATTTAATCCAGCACGGCTTGCGAGGACAGCACGGCATCCGAGGACAGCACAGCTTGTGAGGACAGCACGGTTTGCGAGGACAGCACGGCTTGCGAGGACAGCACGGCTTGCGAGGACAGCACGTCTTGCGAGGAGAGCACAGCTTGCGAGGACAGCACAGCTTTCGAGGACAGCACAGCTTGCGATGACAGCACAACTTGCAAGGACAGCACGGCTTGCGAGGACAGCTCAACTTGAGAGGACAGCTCAACTTGTGAGGACAGCTCAACTTGAGAGGACAGCTCAACTTGAGAGGACAGCTCAACTTGAGAGGACAGCTCAACTTGAGAGGACAGCTTAACTTGAGAGGACAGCTCAACTTGAGAGGGCAGCTCAATTTGAGAGGCAGCTCAACTTGAGAGGACAGCTCATCTAGAGTGGACAGCTCATCTAGAGAGGACAGCTCAACATGAGAGGACAGCTAAACTTGAAGGAGAGGTCAACTTGAGAGGACATCTCAACTTGAGAGGACAGCTCAACTTGAGAGGACAGCTTAACTTGAGAGGACAGCTTAACTTGAGAGGACAGCTCAACTTGAGAGGACAGCTCAACTAGAGAGGGCAGCTCATCTTGAGAGGACAGCTCAACTTGAGAGGACAGCTCAACTTGAGAGGACAGCTCAACTTGAGAGGACAGCTTAACTTGAGAGGACAGCTCAACTTGAGAGGGCAGCTCAACTTGAGAGGACAGCTCATCTAGAGAGGACAGCTCATCTAGAGAGGACAGCTCAACATCAGAGGACAGCTCAACTTGAAGGAGAGGTCAACTTGAGAGGACATCTCAACTTGAGAGGACAGCTCAACTTGAGAGGACAGCTTAACTTGAGAGGACAGCTCAACTTGAGAGGACAGCTCAACTAGAGAGGGCAGCTCATCTTGAGAGGACAGCTCAACTTGAGAGGACGGATCAACTTGAGAGGACGGATCAACTTGAGAGCACAGCTCAACTTGAGAGGGCAGCTCAACTTGAGAGGGCAGCTCAACTTGACAGGGCAGCTCAACTTGAGAGGGCAGCTCAACTTGAGTGTACAGCTCAACTTGAGAGGAAATCTCAACCTGAGAGTACACCTCAACCTGAGACGACAGCTCAACTTGAGAGGACAGTCCAACTGTAGAGGACAGCTCAACTGTAGAGGACAGCTCAACTTGAGAGGACAGCTCAACTTGAGAGGACAGCACAACTTGCGAGGACAGCAAAACTTGCGAGGACAGCAAAGCTTGTGAGGACAGCAAAGCTTGTGAAGACAGCAAAGCTTGTGAGGACAGCACGGCTTGCGAGGACAGCTAGGCTTGCGTGGACAGCACGGCTTCCGAGGACAGCACGGCTTGCGAGGACAGCACGGCTTGCGAGGACAGCACAGCTTGCGAGGACAGCATGGCTTGCAAGGACAGCACGGCTTGCAAAGACAGCACGGCTTGCGAGGACAGCACGGCTTACGAGGAGAGCATAGCTTGCGAGGACAGCACAGCTTGCGAGGACAGCACAGCTTTCGAGGACAGCACAGCTTGCGATGACAGCACAACTTGCGAGGACAGCACGGCTTGCGAGGACAGCTCAGCTTGAGAGGACAGCTCAAATTGGGAAGACAGCTCAACTTGAGAGGACAGCTCAACTTGAGAGGACAGCTTAACTTGAGAGGACAGCTCATCTAGAGACGACAGCTCATCTAGAGAGGACAGCTCAACATCAGGAGACAGCTCAACTTTAAGGAGAGGTCAACTTGAGAGGACAGCTTAACTTGAGAGGACAGCTCAACTTGAGAGGACAGCTCAACTTGAGAGGACAGCTTAACTTGAGAGGACAGCTCAACTTGAGAGGACAGCTCAATTTTAGAGGACAGCTCATCTAGAGAGGACAGCTCATCTAGAGAGGACAACTCAACATCAGAGGACAGTTCAACTTGAAGAAGAGGTCAATTTAAGAGGACATCTCAACTTGAGAGGACAGCTCAACTTGAGAGGACAGCTTAACTTGAGAGGACAGCTCAACTTGAGAGGACAGCACTACTTGAGAGGAAAGCACAACTTGCGAGGACAGTAAAGCTTCCGAGGACAGCACAGCTTGCCAGGACAACACGGCTTTCTAGGACAGCGCAGCTTGCGAGGACAGCACAGCTTGCGAGGGCAGCACAGCTTGCGAGGACAGCACAGCTTGCGAGGACAGGACAAGCTGTGCTGTACTAGAAAGCCGTGCTGTCCTGGCAAGCTGTGCTGTCCTCGCAAGCTGTGCTGTCCCTGCAAGCTGTGCTGCTCTCGCAAGCTGTCCTCGCAAGCTGTGCTGTCCTCACAAGTTGTGCTGTCCTCGCAAGCCGTGCTGTCCTCGCAAGCCGTGCTGTCCGCGGAAGCCGTGCTGTCCACTCAAGCCTTGCTGTCCTCGCAAGCCGTGCTGTCATCACAAGCTTTGCTGTCCTCACAAGCTTTGCTGTCCTCGCAAGCTTTGCTGTCCTCGCAAGTTGTGCACAAGGCAGCACAACCTGGAAAGGCAGCACACCCTGGAAGGGCAACACACCCTAGAAAGGCAGCACACCCTGGATATGCATCACAACCTGGATATGCAGCACACACTATAAAGGCAGCACACTTTGGATATGCAACACACACTATAAAGGCAGCAGACACTGGAATGCATCACAAACTGGACAGGCAGCACTCACTGGAGATGCAGCACACACTGGAAAGGCAGCACTCAATGGAAATGCATCACAAACTGGATAGGCAGCAGTCACTAGAAAAGCGGTGCACACTAGAAATCCACACACAATGGTAGGCAGCACAAATTGGAAAGGAGCACATGCTGCAACGGCAGAACACGCTGCAATAGCAGCACACACTGCTGTGGCAGCAGCACGCTGCAATGGCAGAACATACTGCCATGACAGCACATGTTGCAAAGGTAGCACATATTAGAAAGGCAACACACATTGGAAAGTCACCTCATATTTTAAAGACAGCACACATTGGGAAGGCAGCACATATTGGCAAGGCAGCACACATCGGAAAGGAAGCACACATTTAATATGCAGCAACACTGGAGAAGCACACATAGTGGAAAGCACCACGCTGGAGTCCGCAGCTCGTGGTCGTGCGGTAGCGTTCTCATTTCCCACGCTCGGGTTCGATTCCTGGCGGGGTCAGGGATTTTCTCTGCCTCGTGATGACTGGGTGTTGTGTGCTGTCCTTAGGTTAGTTAGGTTTCAGTAGTTCTAAGTTCTAGGGGCTGATGACCATAGATGTTAAGTCCCATAGTGCTCAGAGCCATTTTGAACCACACTGGAAAGGCACCACACACTAGAAAGGCACCACGTACTGAAAAGGCATCACACACTGGTAAGGCTGCAGTCGCAGCGTGTGCTGCCTCACATTATGTGTGGTTTTCAAGTGATGTGGCTCCGCAGTGTGTTCTGCGTTTCCAGTGAGTGTTGCCTATCCAGTTTGTGATGCCTTACCAATGTCTGCGCCTTTCCACTGTGTTCTTCCTTTCCAGTATATGCTGCTTTTCCAGTTTGTGCTGCCTTTCCAGTGTGTTTCAGGCTTCTCAATGTGTGCTGCCTTTGCAGCATGTGCTGCCTTTGCAGCATGTGCTTCCTTTGCTGCATGTGTCTCTTTGCAGTCTGTGCTGCATTTGAACATGTGTTGCATTTTCATTGTGTGCCGCCTTTGCAGCATGTGCTGCTTTTGCAGGGTATGCAGCCTTTACAAGGTGTGCATCCTTCATAAAATTTGTAGTATTTGCAATGCTTGCAGTGATTTCAAGGTGTGCAGCATTCGCAATCTGTGCAGCTATCACAAGGTATGCTGCCTTAGCAAAGTGTGCTATGTTCACAATGTGTGCTGCCTTTGCAATGTTTGCAGCCTTCACAAGTGATTCTGTCTTCGCAATGTGGTTCAAATGGCTCTGAGCACTATGGGACTTAACATCTGAGGTCATCAGTCACCTAGAACTTCGAACTACTGAAACCTAACCAACCTAAGGACATCACACACATCCATGCCCGAGGCAGGATTCGAACCAGCGACCATAGCAGTTGCGCAGGTCCTGACTGAAGCGCCTAGAACCTGTCGGCCACCGCGGCCGGCTTATTCACAATGTGTGCTGCCTTCATACGGTATGCTGCATTTATACAGTGTACTGGCTTCACAAGGTGTGCAGCCTTCACAAGTTGGCCCTCCTTCACAATATGTACTGCCTTTGCAGTGTCTTATTTCTTCACATGGTCTTCTTTCTTTGAATGCTGTGCTACCTTCGCAAGGTTTGCTACTTTCGAGAGGTTGACTGCCTTCACCAGATATGCAGCTTCCGCAAGGTAACCTTGCAAAGGCAGCACATATTGTGAAGGCAACACACCTAGCTAATGCAGCATTTCTTGTGAAGCAGCACTCCTTGAGAAGCCAGCACATCTTGTGAAGGTAGCACATCTTCTGATAGTAGAGGCGGAAAACCTAGCGTAGGCTGCACACCTTGCGAAGGCTACACACTGTGTCAAGGCAGAACAGCTTGCAAAGGCAGCACACCTCACGAAAGTAGCACACCTTGCGAAGACAGGACAGAATGCAACGGCAGAAAATCTTGCAAAGGAGAACACCTTGCAAAGAGCAACTGCCTTGCAAAGGCAGCACACCTTGTGGAGGCTGCACACATTGCAAATGCAGGACACCTTGCAAAGACAGCACATTTCCTAAATACAGCCCTCCTCCAAAGGACAGCACATATCCCAAAGGCAGCACACCTTCTGGAGACAGTTTACTTTCGTGCATATTGTCCACAAACTGAGGAAAGAAACATAGGATGTGAAGTTACCTTCCCATTCCTGCATATTTTTGCGGGAACGGTCGCAGCATTCGGCATCTGGCAGTAGGTGTGCAGGGTTGAGGTTCCGTCCGTCATGACTTCTGGTGTGGTGGGCGCCCTGTCGCTCCACATCAGCTGTGCACGTGAGTGCAGCGTGCTCAGTGCAGCTGCTGCGCCACACTTCTGAGTGCAGCACGTTGGTCTCTGTTCCACAGGTGTAGCCTGTACGAGCGACCTTCCAAGCAGTTAATAATTAATGTAAACCCAGCCATGTCGCTGTTTTATGCTCTACGTGTTAATTTAATGGTACTCTTGTCTTACGTTTTATAATTCAATAGAAGAGTTCCTATTAGGAGATTGACCTCTTGGACGTAGAATGCCTTTCATATCTTCTGCCAAAATGATATTACCTTAATGAAATCTGAAGAGAGGGACAATTTTGTAATTAAAGGAACTCTGCTCGTTTACGTCGTTTACTGCTACCAGGTTGAACATATATATTAAATAGCCAGGTGTTGTAAACAGTACAAGCTACAACTGTATTACATGTGAGTTTTCAACGTGATCCACTATTATGCCCTCTTTCGCGAGTATCACGGTCTCTAATTCATATCCAGTTCCAGCATTAATTACAGTGCTATATCCCAATACAACGTGTAGTGCAGTATCCTTTACTTCTGTAACTAGAATAATATCAATGTTTGGCTCATACATAAAGTCTTTCAAGGTACTTGCTTTTAGGGAGCTCCTTATGCTGTTTATGGATTCATAATGTATCACATTTCATAAATTCAACTCTTTCATCGCATGCAGTCAGTATGAAAGCTATGGATAAGTGTCACATACGTATCTACCTCTGTCGCTTGGTTTGGATGAGGTAACCATTCCCGTCCCCCCTTGCAATCTTAGTAAGCATGCAGCGAAAATCGTGCACAGACACACATGTGAAACTCTTAAATTGACCGAATCAGTTCGATAGCTGTGATTCAGGGCCTAGTGTAATGCCACCATGTGTTTGAAACCTCCGCAAAGAATTCTGTTGCATGGTTCATACTAATGTCTCGATATCGCCATTGTGTAACTTACAGCAAGTATTTTATTCTTGTCGCTCACCTACATTAAGGAAAATGGGAAACATTTACCACCTTCCGATATTGTTGTCATTGTTAGTAAGTAGAATGAAAGTAGTCTCTGGTCAGGAGAAACTAAAAGCGATTATGTGTTTCCAGAGACAGAGCTTAACAATTCGTATCAGTACACTGTCCCATCCAAGGGGCAGATTCGTTACTCTGTCGTATGCATATAACGAGATAACATAAAGACTTTACGTCACAGCTACTCAGTTTATGGGGCTAGGTAACCTACACACATCGACATCATTCACTTCTTCTTTGCTGAGATAGTATAAATTTCGTAAGTAAAATGACATTGCAAGTTGTTGTAGTGAACAGCTTCTAAATGCTTAATGCAAAGACACTATTTACACATGGTCATCCTGACTGACGATGCGAGGAAGTAAATTGACTGGCTCGGTTAAGAGGTGTATATAATTTTGATTCGTTTCACAATAGATTCACGTAGAATGGTCATTTTTGAAAGTTTCGGCGAACAATACAGTTAAGACTTTGATTACGATACATGCATCACATTCTTGTAAAGCTATTGTATTAAACGTGTGCTACTTTCGATATTAATCACAATTGCAGAAAGCAGCAATGAATATGTCTCGTCTCGTTTCTCCGACCGTTTCCCGTACTGTGCGACCCACAGAGCTCTATCGCTGCATCAGCGGTCGATTGTTGCTGTTGCCGCCACGGAATGATGGCAGTTAAATTCAAATTTCCACCAAGTATAAGGGATTCTACGATATAAATGAAAATGGAAAGAAGTAACGAAAGCAGCAACTACTAGTCAAACTCAACGTTCCTGGTGGTTTAATGCTATGACAATTTTAAACATTAAACTACGCAGTGGAACTGAGAGCTATCACAGGAATCTGCAATATACCCTCGATGGACAAACTGATTAAAGTTTTCGTCCTTGCCACTTCTCATTTTACAGACAACTGATTCTGACTACTTCTTATGAGCTGAACTGAGGCCATAACTCATGTCGAAGTTGTCTGTTTGTATTACTACTATCGTATCTTTCTTAGGTAAAGAACGAGCAAAATAGCAGTTTTGCGTTTAGCATGCAATCATCCAGGATACAATTTCTACAGTCAGAGCATTATCTGTTGCGGCATAGGAATGATTATGTGATTTCTTCTGTATGGAATTCATCTGTAACTTTATGAACTCAATATTTAGTAAGAGGGCCAACCGAATTACATACTGCACAGTGTGAATAATTGCTGCAATTTTGGTGGCAACAACAACAAACAACCAGTCAGTGCCGAGATTTGGCTGTAGAATAGTGGCAACACAGAGCTACCGTTGCAGCCGAGTGGTTCATGAAGCCTTGGCCGTGACCACAGCGGCTGAGGCGCGTCTACAGCCGTAGCAACCGCACAGCAGCCCACACTGAGGTGTGACGTCACACGGCACCCCTGTCTCGCTTGACCACCCACAACGTGTTTCGCTACATTTGATCAATTCACTATTTGCTCATACCTGAAACGTTAGTAAGTTTTTTTTTGTGATCGGTATAAACAAATGAAACGTGTTGTATAATACTCCCCTACGAGGGGCATTACTATTAACAATTTTACATTCAATTTTTATCAATAGCTTATTTGCTAGTTGCCCCATTTCCTCTTTCTACGCTCAGTTAGCGTCAAGCAAATCACGCGTACCTTCGAAACTTGGACCTTTTTACCAGGTACATCTCTAGAAGTATTAGGTACATAACATGTCTTTGTAATTTACACGCAGAACTTAATTTTCTACGAAAAAGACAGACGTCAATCCTTATCTCTGTTTAAGATACGCGTCGGAATCTCTCCCTACTTGAAGCGGCGAACGCATGTCCGAAACTCCGCCCATAGCTCATCCCCGCATATACTGCCGATTGCAACGTGCGCGCCCAGTAGTCACTGATCAGTTACGCCATTGTAATCTGTCCAGAGTGAGCTGTTTCGCCGTCCACAGATTATTACAGAACATGCACGGCCTTTATACCCAGTTTATGTATTTTAGACTTTCCGTTTCAAGGTTTGCCAAATGACAGTCGCTCCCAGTCCGTGTTTCACGACCGCTTTCTTTGCAGTCTGCCGCCGATTGTGAACTTAGCTCCTTTTCCAGTCACATAACCTTTCTTCCAACGTTGGTTGTAATGACTGATGCCTCTTGTTACTCCATGCCATGAATGGTTATCTGCATTCCGAAGAGCTAAATGAAAATTAATGCAACGTAGACTATTATTTTAAACTGATGGAAGTAACAGTTCTTAGCGAGTAGCCTCGAACCCGATATTCAATTCAGAGTTTACCTCGGACGAGAAAAAACGTTCTGTGTAGTGTTGAAAGCTGTGACGAAAAAAGGAATCTATTTATTTCCATTCTCTACAAAGGAAGTACAAAAAAATCAACTTATCCCATATCTGTAATACAAATTTATTTGAAAGCGCTGGCCATCGCTGCGGTCGTACGAAGGCAATCCAAAGTTTATTCCACACCGCCAGACTGCGTTATGCGATACTCTCTGGCGCTGTGTGCTGACGGATTTGAAATCGCAGCCGCCTGTCTCTGTGACGTGGCAGTCTTGTTCGCTCACAGTTATTTCATATTTCGTGTTACCTCCTTTCATGCTAAAAGACCGCAGCCTTCTCTCGACGCACACAAAAACAGATTTCTATTTTTTTTTATTCATTTCACGAAAATGCGTGATTCGCGCCGAACCAGCGATATGGAAAGACGTTCTATTGGCGCCTCGCGTGGCAGAAGACGTTGACTGCGAAAGGAGTTTCGGAGGACGCAGTGCAGCCGTTGGTCGACAGATGGCAGTAGGCGACTTGCAGTGTCCGGCAGTGATATAAACAATAAGACGCTAAAAAGAAATAAACAGCGCGGAAAAGAGTAACATGTCTACTGGGCATCTTGTGACACGCGGCGATCACCGACATTGTATATAATAGTGCACACGAAAATTCTGATAGCCTTTTGTTGAGAATTGTAAATATCGATGAGCTGTCCTCTCAAGTTGTGCTGTCCTCTCAAGTTGAGCTGTCCTCTCAAGTTGAGCTGTCCTCTCAAGTTAAGCTGTCCTCTCAAGTTGAGCTGTCCTCTCAAGTTGAGCTGTCCTCTCAAGTTGAGCTGTCCTCGCAAGCTATGCTGTCCTTGCAAGCTGTACTGTCCTCGCAAGCTGTGCTGTCCTCGCAAGCTCTGCTGTCCTCACAAGCTGTGCTGTCCTCGCAAGCTGTGCTGTCCTCGCAAGCTGTTCTGTCCTCGCAATCTGTGCTGTCCTCGCAAGCTGTGCTGTCCTTGCAAGCTGTGCAGTCCTTGGAGGCTGTGCTGACTTCGCTAGCTTTGCTGTCCTCGCAAGCTGTGCTGTCCTCGAGAGCTGTGCTGTCCTCGCAAGCTGTTCTGTCCTCGCAATCTGTGCTGTCCTCGCAAGCTGTGCTGTCCTTGCAAGCTGTGCAGTCCTTGGAGGCTGTGCTGACTTCGCTAGCTTTGCTGTCCTCGCAAGCTGTGCTGTCCTCGAGAGCTGTGCTGTCCTCGGAAGCTGTGCTGTTTTCGGAAGCTGTCCTGTCCTCGGAAGCTGTGCTGTCCTCGCAACCCGTGCTCTCCTCGCAACCTGTGCTGTCCTCGCAAGTCGTGCTGTCCTCGCAACCCATGCTGTCCTCGCAAGGCATGCTGTCCTCGCAAGCCGTGCTGTCCTGGCAAGCCGTGCTGTCCTCGCAAACCGTGCTGTCCTCGCAAGCCATGCTGTCCTCGCAAGCTGTGCTGTCCTTGCAAGTTGTGCTGTCCTCACAATCCGTGCTGTCCTCGCAATTTTAGCGGTCCTCGCAAGCTGTGCTGTCCTCCCAAGCTGTGCTGTCCTCGAAAGTTGTGCTGTCGTCTCAAGTTGAGCTGTCCTCTCAGATTGAGCTGTCCTCTTAAGTTGAGCTGTCCTCTCAAGTTGAGATGTCCTCTCTAGTTGATCTGTCCTCTCTAGATGACCTGTCCTTATTAGTTGAGCTGTCCTCTCTAGTTGAGCTGTCCTCTCTAGTAGAGCTGTCCTCTCAGATACAGCTGTCCTCTCAAGTTGAGCTGTCCTCGCAAGCTGTGCTGTCCTCGCAAGCTTTGCTGTCCTCCCAAGCTGTGCTGTCGTCCCAAGCTGTGCTGTCCTCGCAAGTTGTGCTGTCGTCTCAAGTTGACCTGTCCTCTCAAGTTGACCTGTGCTCTCAAGTTGAGCTGTCTTCTCTAGTTGATCTGTCTTCTCACGTTGAGCTGTCCCCGCAAGGTGTACTGTCCCCCCAAAGTGTGCTGTCCCCAAAAGGTGTGCTGCCCCGCAAGCTGTGCTGTCCCCGCAAGGTGTGCTGTCCCCGCAAGCTGTTCTAACCCCGCAAGCTGTGCTGTCCCCGCAAGCTGTGCTGTCCCCGCAAGCTGTGCTGTCCCCACAAGCTGTGCTGTCCCCACAAGCTGTGCTGTCCCCACAAACTGTGCTGTCCCCGCAAGCTGTGCAGTCCCCACAAGCTTTGCTGTCCTCGCAAGGTATGCTGTCCTCGCAAGCTGTGCTGTCCCCACAAGCTGTGCTGTCCTCGCAAGCTGTGCTGTGATCACAAGCTGTGCTGTCCTCGCAAGCTGTGCTGTCCTCACAAGCTGTGCTGTCCTTGCAAGCTGTGCTGTCCTCGCAAGCTGTTCTGTCCTCGCAAGCTGTGCTGTCCTCGCAAGCTGTGCAGTCCTCGGAAGCTGTGCTGACTTCGCTAGCTGTGCTGTCCTCGCAAGCTGTGCTGTCCTCGAGAGCTGTGCTGTCCTCGGAAGCTATGCTGTCCTCGTAAGCTGTCCTGTCCTCAGAAGCTGTGCTGTCCTCGCAACCCGTGCTCTCCTCGCAACCTGTGCTGTCCTCGCAAGCCGTGCTGTCCTCGCAACCCATGCTGTCCTCGCAAGGCATGCTGTCCTCGCAAGCCATGCTGTCCTGGCAAGCCGTGCTGTCATCGCAAACCGTGCTGTCCTCGCAAGCCGTGCTGTCCTCGCAAGCTGTGCTGTCCTTGCAAGTTGTGCTGTCCTCGCAAGCCGGGCTGTCCTCGCAATTTTAGCGGTCCTCGCAAGCTGTGCTGTCCTCCCAAGCTGTGCTGTCCTCGAAAGTTGTGCTGTCGTCTCAAGTTGAGCTGTCCTCTCAGATTGAGCTGTCCTCTTAAGTTGAGCTGTCCTCTCAAGTTGAGATGTCCTCTCTAGTTGATCTGTCCTCTCTAGATGACCTGTCCTCATTAGTTGAGCTGTCCTCTCAAGTTGAGCTGTCCTCTTAAGTTGAGCTGTCCTTTCAAGTTGAGCTGTCCTCTCTAGTTGATCTGTCCTCTCTAGTTGAACTGTCCTCATTAGTTGAGCTGTCCTCTCTAGTTGAGCTGTCCTCTCAAGTTGAGCTGTCCTCTCAAGTTGAGCTGTCCTCGCAAGCTGTGCTGTCTTCACAAGCTTTGCTGTCCTCCCAAGCTGTGCTGTCGTCCCAAGCTGTGCTGTCCTCGCAAGTTGTGCTGTCGTCTCAAGTTGACCTGTCCTCTCAAGTTGACCCGTGCTCTCAAGTTGAGCTGTCTTCTCTAGTTGATCTGTCTTCTCACGTTGAGCTGTCCCCGCAAGGTGTACTGTCCCCCCAAAGTGTGCTGTCCCCAAAAGGTGTGCTGCCCCGCAAGCTGTGCTGTCCCCGCAAGGTGTGCTGTCCCCGCAAGCTGTGCTGTCCCCGCAAGCTGTGCTGTACCCGCAAGTTGTGCTGTCCCCGCAAGCTGTGCTGTCCCCGCGAGCTGTGCTGTCCCCACAAGCTGTGCTGTCCCCACAAACTGTGCTGTCCCCGCAAGCTGTGCTGTCCCCACAAGCTTTGCTGTCCTCGTAAGGTATGCTGTCCTCGCAAGCTGTGTTGTCCTCGCAAGCTGTGCTGTCCTCGCAAGCTGTGCTGTCCTCGCAAGCAGTGCTGTCCTCGCAAGCTGTGCTGTCCTCGCAAGCTGTCCTGTCCCCGGAAGCATTGTTGTCCTTGCAAGCCATGCTGTCCTCGCAAGCCGTGCTGTCCTCGCAAGCCGTGCTGTCCTCGCTAGCCGTTCTGTCCTCGCAAGCTGTGCTGTCCTCGCAAGCTAGGCTGTCGTCGCAAGCTGTGCTGTCCTCGCAAGCTGTGCTGTCCTCGGAAGCTGTGCTGTCCTCTCAAGCTGTGCTGTGCTCGCAAGCTGTGCCGTCCACGCAATCCGTGCCGTCCCCGCAAGCTGTGCTGTCCTCGCAAGCTGTGCTGTCCTCGCAAGCTGTGCTGTCCTCGCAAGCTGTGCTGTCCTCGCAAGCTGTGCTGTCCTCGCAAGCTGTGCTGTCCTCGCAACCTGCGCTGTCCTCGCAAGCTGTGCTGTCCTCGCAAGCCGTGCTGTCCTTGCAAGCTGTGCTGTCCTCGCAAGCCGTGCTGTCCTCGCAAGCTTTGCTGTCCTCTCAAGTTGAGCAGTCCTCTCAAGTTGTGCTCTCCTCTCAAGTTGAACTGTCCTCGCAAGTTGAGCTGTCCTCTCAAGTTGAGCTGTCCTCGCAAGCTGTGCTATCCTCGCAAGCTGTGCTGTCCTCGCAAGCTGTGCTGTCCTCGCAAGCTGTGCTGTCCTTGCAAGCTGTGCTGTCCTCACAAGCTGTGCTGTCCTTGCAAGCTGTGCTGTCCTCACAAGCTGTGCTGTCCTCGCAAGCTGTGCTGTCCTCGCAAGCTGAGCTGTCCTCGCAAGCAGTGCTGTCCTGGCAAGCTGTGCTGTCCTCGCAAGCTGTGCTGTCCTCGCAAGCTGTGCTGTACTCGCAAGCTGTGCTGTCCTCGCAAGCTGTGCTGTCCTCGCATGCCATCCTGTCCTCGCAAGCTGTGCTGCTCTCGCTAGCCATGCTGTCCTCGCAAGCCGTGCTGTCCTCGCAAGCTGTGCTGTCCTCGCAAGCTGTGCTGTCCCCGCAAGCTGTGCTGACCTCGCAAGCTGTGCTGTCCTCGCAAGCTGTGATGTCCTCGCAAGCTGTGCTGTCCTCGCAAGCTGTGCCGTCCTCGCAAGCTGTGCTGTCCACGGAAGCTGTGCTGTCCTCGCAACCTGTGCTGTCCTCGCCGGCCGTGCTGTCCTCGGAAGCCATGCTGTCCTCGCAAGCCGTGCTGTCCTCGCAAGCCGTGCTGTTTTCGCAAGCTTTGCTGTCCTCTCAAGTTGAGCTGTCCTCTCAAGTTGAGCTGTCCTCTCAAGTTGAGCTGTCCTCTCAAGTAGAGCTGTCCTCTCAAGTTGCACTGTCCTCTCTAGCTGAGCTGTCCTCTCAAGTTGAGGTGTTCCCTCATGTTGAAGTGTCCTCTGAAGTTGAGCTGTTCTCTCAAGTTGAGCTGTCCTCGCAAGCTGTTCTGTCCTCGCAAGCTGTGTTGTCCTCGCAAGCTGTGCTGTCCTCGCAAGCTGTGCTGTCCTCGCAAGCCGTGCTGTCCTTCCAAGCTGTGCTGTCCTCGCAAGCCGTGCTGTCCTCGCAACCTTTGCTGTCCTCTCAAGTTGATTAGTCCTCTCAAGTTGTGCTCTCCTCTCAAGTTGAAGTGTCCTCGCAAGTTGAGCTGTCCTCGCAAGCTGTGCTGTCCTCACAACCTGTGCTGTCCTCGCAAGCTGAGCTGTCCTCGCAAGCTGTGCTATCCTCGCAAGCCGTGCTGTCTTCGCAAGCTTTGCTGTCCTCGCAAGCTTTCCTGTCCTCGCAAGCTCTGCTGTCCTCCCAAGTTGTGTTGTCCTCGCAAGTTTTGCTGTCCTCGCAGGTTGTGCTGTCCCCTCAAGTTGTGCTGTCCTCTCAAGTTGTGCTGTCCTCTCAAGTTGTGCTGTCCTCTCAAGTTGTGCTGTCCTCTCAAGTTGAGCTGTCCTCTCAAGTTGAGCTGTCCTCTCTAGTTGAGCTGTCCCCTCAAGTTGAGCTGTCCTCTCAAGTTGAGCTATCCTCTCAAGTTTTGCTGTCCTCTCAAGTTGAGCTGTCCTCTCAAGTTTTGCTGTCCTCTCAAGTTGAGCTGTCCTCTCAAGTTGTGCTGTCCTCTCAAGTTGTGCTGTACTCTCAAGTTGTGCTGTCCTCTCAAGTTGAGCTGTCCTCTCAAGTTGAGCTGTACTCTCTAGATGAGCTGTCCTCTTAAGTTGTGCTGTCCTCTCAAGTTGAGCTGTCCTCTCAAGTTGAGCTGTCCTCTCAAGTTAGGCTGTCCTCTCAAGTTGAGCTGTCCTCTCAAGTTGACCTGTCCTCTCAAGTTGAGCTGTCCTCGCAAGCTATGCTGTCCTTGCAAGCTGTACTGTCCTCGCAAGCCGTGCTGTCCTCGCAACCCATACTGTCCTCGCAAGGCATGCTGTCCTCGCAAGCCGTGCTGTCCTGGCAAGCCGTGCTGTCCTCGCAAACCGTGCTGTCCTCGCAAGCCGCGCTGTCCTCGCAAGCTGTGCTGTCCTTTCAAGTTCTGCTGTCCTCACAATCCGTGCTGTCCTCGCAATTTTAGCGGTCCTCGCAAGCTGTGCTGTCCTCCCAAGCTGTGCTGTCCTCGAAAGTTGTGCTGTCGTCTCAAGTTGAGCTGTCCTCTCAAGTTGAGCTGTCCTCTTAAGTTGAGCTGTCCTCTCAAGTTGAGATGTCCTCTCTAGTTGATCTGTCCTCTCTAGTTGACCTGTCCTCATTAGTTGAGCTGTCCTCTCTAGTTGAGCTGTCCTCTCTAGTAGAGCTGTCCTCTCAGATTGAGCTGTCCTCTCAAGTTGAGCTGTCCTCGCAAGCTGTGCTGTCCTCGCAAGCTTTGCTGTCCTCCCAAGCTGTGCTGTCGTCCCAAGCTGTGCTGTCCTCGCAAGTTGTGCTGTCGTCTCAAGTTGACCTGTCCTCTCAAGTTGACCTGTGCTCTCAAGTTGAGCTGTCTTCTCTAGTTGATCTGTGTTCTCACGTTGAGCTGTCAGCGCAAGGTGTACTGTCCCCCCAAGGTGTGCTGTCCCCAAAAGGTGTGCTGCCCCGCAAGCTGTGCTGTCCCCGCAAGGTGTGCTGTCCCCGCAACCTGTTCTAACCCCACAAGCTGTGCTGTCCCCGCAAGCTGTGCTGTCCCCGCAAGCTGTGCTGTCCCCACAAGCTGTGCTGTCCCCACAAGCTGTGCTGTCCCCACAAACTGTGCTGTCCCCGCAAGCTGTGCAGTCCCCACAAGCTTTGCTGTCCTCGCAAGGTATGCTGTCCTCGCAAGCTGTGCTGTCCCCGCAAGCTGTGCTGTCCTCGCAAGCTGTGCTGTCCTCACAAGCTGTGCTGTCCTCGCAAGCTGTGCTGTCCTCGCAAGCTGTGCTGTCCTTGCAAGCTGTGCTGTCCTCGCAAGCTGTTCTGTATTCGCAAGCTGTGCTGTCCTCGCAAGCTGTGCAGTCCTCGGAAGCTGTGCTGACTTCGCTAGCTGTGCTGTCCTCGCAAGCTGTGCTGTCCTCGAGAGCTGTGCTGTCCTCGGAAGCTGTGCTGTCCTCGGAAGCTGTCCTGTCCTCAGAAGCTGTGCTGTCCGCGCAACCCTTGCTCTCCTCGCAACCTGTGCTGTCCTCGCAAGCCGTGCTGTCCTCGCAACACATGCTGTCCTCGCAAGGCATGCTGTCCTCGCAAGCCATGCTGTCCTGGCAAGCCGTGCTGTCCTCGCAAACCGTGCTGTCCTCGCAAGCCGTGATGTCCTCGCAAGCTGTGCTGTCCTTGCAAGTTGTGCTGTCCTCGCAAGCCGGGCTGTCCTCGCAATTTTAGCGGTCCTCGCAAGCTGTGCTGTCCTCCCAAGCTGTGCTGTCCTCGAAAGTTGTGCTGTCGTCTCAAGTTGAGCTGTCCTCTCAAGTTGAGCTGTCCTCTTAAGTTGAGCTGTCCTTTCAAGTTGAGCTGTTCTCTCTAGTTGATCTGTCCTCTCTAGTTGAACTGTCCTCATTAGTTGAGCTGTCCTCTCTAGTTGAGCTGTCCTCTCAAGTTGAGCTGTCCTCTCAAGTTGAGCTGTCCTCGCAAGCTGTGCTGTCCTCGCAAGCTTTGCTGTCCTCCCAAGCAGTGCTGTCGTCCCAAGCTGTGCTGTCCTCCCAAGTTGTGCTGTCGTCTCAAGTTGACCTGTCCTTTCAAGTTGACCCGTGCTCTCAAGTTGAGCTGTCTTCTCTAGTTGATCTGTCCTCTCACGTTGAGCTGTCCCCGCAAGATGTACTGTCCCCCCAAGGTGTGCTGTACCCAAAAGGTGTGCTACCCCGCAAACTGTGCTGTCCCCGCAAGGTGTGCTGTCCCCGCAAGCTGTGCTGTCCCCGCAAGCTGTGCTGTACCCGCAAGCTGTGCTGTCCCCGCAAGCTGTGCTGTCCCCGCAAGCTGTGCTGTCCCCACAAGCTGTGCTGTCCCCACAAACTGTGCTGTCCCCGCAAGTTGTGCTGTCCCCACAAGCTTTGCTGTCCTCGTAAGGTATGCTGTCCTCGCAAGCTGTGTTGTCCTCGCAAGCTGTGCTGTCCTAGCAAGCTGTGCTGTCCTCGCAAGCAGTGCTGTCCTCGCAAGCTGTGCTGTCCTCGCAAGCTGTCCTGTCCCCGGAAGCAATGCTGTCCTTGCAAGCCGTGCTGTCCTCGCAAGCCGTGCTGTCCTCGCAAGCCGTGCTGTCCTCGCTAGCCGTTCTGTCCTCGCAAGCTGTGCTGTCCTCGCAAGCTGTGCTGTCGTCGCAAGCTGTGCTGTCCTCGCAAGCTGTGCTGTCCTCGGAAGCTGTGCTGTCCTCTCAAGCTGTGCTGTGCTCGCAAGCTGTGCCGTCCACGCAAGCCGTGCCGTCCCCGCAAGCTGTGCTGTCCTCGCAAGCTGTGCTGTCCTCGCAAGCTGTGCTGTCCTCGCAAGCTGTGCTGTCCTCGCAAGCTGTGCTGTCCTCGCAAGCTGTGCTGTCCTCGCAACCTGTGCTGTCCTCGCAAGCTGTACTGTCCTCGCAAGCCGTGCTGTCCTTGCAAGCTGTGCTGTCCTCGCAAGCCGTGCTGTCCTCGCAAGCTTTGCTGTCCTCTCAAGTTGAGCAGTCCTCTCAAGTTGTGCTCTCCTCTCAAGGTGAACTGTCCTCGCAAGTTGAGCTGTCCTCTCAAGTTGAGCTGTCCTCGCAAGCTGTGCTATCCCCGCAAGCTGTGCTGTCCTCGCAAGCTGTGCTGTCCTCGCAAGCTGTGCTGTCCTTGCAAGCTGTGCTGTCCTCACAAGCTGTGCTGTCCTTCCAAGCTGTGCTGTCCTCACAAGCTGTGCTGTCCTCGCAAGCTGTGCTGTCCTCGCAAGCTGAGCTGTCCTCGCAAGCAGTGCTGTCCTGGCAAGCTGTGCTGTCCTCGCAAGCTGTGCTGTCCTCGCAAGCTGTGCTGTACTCGCAAGCTGTCCTGTCCTCGCAAGCTGTGCTGTCCTCGCATGCCATCCTGTCCTCGCAAGCTGTGCTGCCCTCGCTGGCCATGCTGTCCTCGCAAGCCGTGCTGTCCTCGCAAGCTGTGCTGTCCTCGCAAGCTGTGCTGTCCTCGCAAGCTGTCTGTCCTCGCAAGCTGTGCTGTCCTCGCAAGCTGTGATGTCCTCGCAAGCTGTGCTGTCCTCGCAAGCTGTGCCGTCCTTGCAAGCTGTGCTGTCCACGGAAGCTGTGCTGTCCTCGCAACCTGTGCTGTCCTCGCTGGCCGTGCTGTCCTCGGAAGCCATGCTGTCCTCGCAAGCCGTGCTGTCCTCGCAAGCCGTGCTGTCCTCGTAAGCTTTGCTGTCCTCTCAAGTTGAGCTGTCCTCTCAAGTTGAGCTGTCCTCTCAAGTTGAGCTGTCCTCTCAAGTAGAGCTGTCCTCTCAAGTTGCACTGTCCTCTCTAGCTGAGCTGTCCTCTCAAGTTGAGGTGTTCCCTCATGTTGAACTGTCCTCTGAAGTTGAGCTGTCCTCTCAAGTTGAGCTGTCCTCGCAAGCTGTTCTGTCCTCGCAAGCTGTGTTGTCCTCGCAAGCTGTGCTGTCCTCGCGAGCTGTGCTGTCCTCGCAAGCCGTGCTGTCCTTCCAAGCTGTGCTGTCCTCGCAAGCCGTGCTGTCCTCGCAACCTTTGCTGTCCTCTCAAGTTGATTAGTCCTCTCAAGTTGTGCTCTCCTCTCAAGTTGAACTGTCCTCGCAAGTTGAGCTGTCCTCGCAAGCTGTGCTGTCCTTGCAAGCTGTGCTGTCCTCGCAAACTTGGCTGTCCTCGCAAGCTGTGCTGCCCGCAGAAGCTGTGCTGTCCTCACAACCTGTGCTGTCCTCGCAAGCTGAGCTGTCCTCGCAAGCTGTGCTATCCTCGCAAGCCGTGCTGTCTTCGCAAGCTTTGCTGTCCTCACAAGCTTTCCTGTCCTCGCAAGCTCTGCTGTCCTCCCAAGTTGTGTTGTCCTCGCAAGTTTTGCTGTCCTCGCAGGTTGTGCTGTCCTCTCAAGTTGTGCTGTCCTCTCAAGTTGTGCTGTCCTCTCAAGTTGTGCTGTCCTCTCAAGTTGTGCTGTCCTCTCAAGTTGAGCTGTCCTCTCAAAATGAGCTGTCCTCTCTAGTTGAGCTGTCCCCTCAAGTTGAGCTGTCCTCTCAAGTTGAGCTATCCTCTCAAGTTTTGCTGTCCTCTCAAGTTGAGCTGTCCTCTCAAGTTTTGCTGTCCTCTCAAGTTGAGCTGTCCTCTCAAGTTGTGCTGTCCTCTCAAGTTGTGCTGTACTCTCAAGTTGTGCTGTCCTCTCAAGTTGAGCTGTCCTCTCAAGTTGAGCTGTACTCTCTAGATGAGCTGTCCTCTCAAGTTGTGCTGTCCTCTCAAGTTGAGCTGTCCTCTCAAGTTGAGCTGTTCTCTCAAGTTAAGCTGTCCTCTCAAGTTGAGCTGTCCTCTCAAGTTGAGCTGTCCTCTCAAGTTGAGCTGTCCTCGCAAGCTATACTGTCCTTGCAAGCTGTACTGTCCTCGCAAGCTGTGCTGTCCTCGCAAGCTGTGCTGTCCTCACAAGCTGTGCTGTCCTCGCAAGCTGTGCTGTCCTCGCAAGCTGTTCTGTCCTCGCAAGCTGTGCTGTCCTCGCAAGCTGTGCTGTCCTTGCAAGCTGTGCAGTCCTTGGAGGCTGTGCTGACATCGCTAGCTGTGCTGTCCTCGCAAGCTGTGCTGTCCTCGAGAGCTGTGCTGTCCTCGGAAGCTGTGCTGTCCTCGGAAGCTGTCCTGTCCTCGGAAGCTGTGCTGTCCTCGCAACCCGTGCTCTCCTCGCAACCTGTGCTGTCCTCGCAAGCCATGCTGTCCCCGCAACCCACGCTGTCCTCGCAAGGCATGCTGTCCTCGCAAGCCGTGCTGTCCTGGCAAGCCGTGCTGTCCTCGCAAACCGTGCTGTCCTCGCAAGCCGTGCTGTCCTCGCAAGCTGTGCTGTCCTTGCAAGTTGTGCTGTCCTCACAATCCGTGCTGTCCTCGCAATTTTAGCGGTCCTCGCAAGCTGTGCTGTCCTCCCAAGCTGTGCTGTCCTCGAAAGTTGTGCTGTCGTCTCAAGTTGAGCTGTCCTCTCAAGTTGAGCTGTCCTCTTAAGTTGAGCTGTCCTCTCAAGTTGAGATGTCCTCTCTAGTTGATCCGTCCTCGCTAGTTGACCTGTCCTCATTAGTTGAGCTGTCCTCTCTAGTTGAGCTGTCCTCTCTAGTAGAGCTGTCCTCTCAGATTGAGCTGTCCTCTCAAGTTGAGCTGTCCTCACAAGCTGTGCTGTCCCCGCAAGCTGTGCTGTCCCTGCAAGCTGTGCTGTCCCCACAAGCTGTGCTGTCCCCACAAGCTGTGCTGTCCCCACAAACTGTGCTGTCCCCGCAAGCTGTGCAGTCCCCACAAGCTTTGCTGTCCTCGCAAGGTATGCTGTCCTCGCAAGCTGTGTTGTCCTCGCAAGCTGTGCTGTCCTCGCTAGCTGTGTTGTCCTTGCAAATTGTGCTGTCTTCGCAAGCTGTGCTGTCCTCGCAAGCTGTGCTGTCCTCGCAAGCTGTGCTGTCCTCGCAAGCTGTGCTGCCCTCGCAAGCAGTGCTGTCCTCACAAGCTGTGCTGACCTCGCAAGCTGTGCTGTCCTCGGAAGCGGTGCTGTCCTTGCAAGCCGTGCTGTCCTCACAAGCCGTGCTGTCCTCGCAAGCCATGCTGTCCTCGCTAGCCGTTCTGTCCTCGCAAGCCGTGCTGTCCTCGCAAGCTGTGCTGTCGTCGCAAGCTGTGCTGTCCTCGTAAGCTGTGCTGTCCTCGGAAGCTGTGCTGTCCTCTCAAGCTGTGCTGTGCTCGCAAGCTGTGCCGTCCCCGCAAGCCGTGCCGTCCGCGCAAGCTGTGCTGCCCTCGCAAGCTGTGCTGTCCTCGCAAGCTGTGCTGTCCTAGCAAGCTGTGCTGTCCTCGCAAGCCGTGCTGTCCTCGCAAGCTGTGCCGTCCTCGCAAGCTTTGCTGTCCTCGCAACCTGTGCTGTCCTCGCAAGCTGTGCTGTCCTCGCAAGCCGTGCTGTCCTTGCAAGCCGTGCTGTCCTCGCAAGCCATGCTGTCCTCGCAAGCTTTGCTGTCCTCTCAAGTTGAGCAGTCCTCTCAAGTTGTGCTCTCCTCTCAAGTTGAACTGTCCTCGCAAGTTGAGCTGTCCTCTGAAGTTGAGCTGTCCTCGCAAGCTGTGCTATCCTCGCAAGCTGTGCTGTCCTCGCAAGCTGTGCTGCCTCGCAAGCTGTGCTGTCCTTGCAAGCTGTGCTGTCCTCACAAGCTGTGCTGACCTTGCAAGCTGTGCTGTCCGCGCAAGCTGTGCTGTCCTCGCAAGCTGTGCTGTCCTCGCAAGCTGCGCTGTCCTCGCAAGCAGTGCTGTCCTGGCAAGCTGTGCTGTCCTCGCAAAATGTGCTGTCCTCGCAAGCTGTGCTGTGCTCGCAAGCTGTGCTGTCCTTGCAAGCTGTGCTGTCCTCGCATGCCGTGCTGTCCTCGCAAGCCGTGCTGCCCTCATTAGCCATGCTGTCATCGCAAGCCGTGCTGTCCTCGCAAGCTGTGCTGTCCTCGCAAGCTGTGCTGTCCTCGCAAGCTGTGCTGTCCTCGCAAGCTGTGCTGTCTTCGCAAGCTGTGATGTCCTCGCAAGCTGTGCTGTCCTCGCAAGCTGTGCTGTCCTCACAAGCTGTGCTGTCCTCGGAAGCTGTGCTGTCCTCGCAACCTGTGCTGTCCTTGCCGGCCGTGCTGTCCTCGGAAGCCGTGCTGTCTTGCAAGCCGTGCTGTCCTCGCAAGCCGTGCTGTCCTCGCAAGCTTTGCTGTCCTCTCAAGTTGAGCTGTCCTCTCAAGTTGAGCTGTCCTCTCAAGTTGAGCTGTCCTCTGAAGTAGAGCTGTCCTCTCAAGTTGCTCTATCCTCTCTAGCTGAGCTGTCCTCTCAAGTTGAGGTGTTCTCTCAAGTTGAACTGTCCTCTCAAGTTGAGCTGTCCTCTCAAGTTGAGCTGTCCACGCAAGCTGTTCTGTCCTTGCAAGCTGTGTTGTCCTCGCAAGCTGTGCTGTCCTCGCAAGCTGTGCTGTCCTCGCAAGCCGTGCTGTCCTTCCAAGCTGTGCTGTCCTCGCAAGCCGTGCTGTCCTCGCAAGCGTTGCTGTCCTCTCAAGTTGATTAGTCCTCTCAAGTTGTGCTCTCCTCTCAAGTTGAAATGTCCTCGCAAGTTGAGCTGTCATCGCAAGCTGTGCTGTCCTTGCAAGCTGTGCTGTCCTCGCAAACTTGGCTGTCCTCGCAAGCTGTGCTGTCCGCAGAAGCTGTGCTGTCCTCACAACCTGTGCTGTCCTCGCAAGCTGAACTGTCCTCGCAAGCTGTGCTATCCTCGCAAGCCGTGCTGTCTTCGCAAGCTGTGATGTCCTCGCAAGTTTTGCTGTCCTCACAGGTTGTGCTGTCCTCTCAAGTTGTGCTGTCCTCTCAAATTGAGCTGTCCTCTCTAGTTGAGCTGTCCTCTCAAGTTGAGCTGTCCTCTCAAGTTGAGCTGTCCTCTCAAGTTTTGCTGTCTTTTCAAGTTGAGCTGTCCTCTCAAGTTTTGCTGTCCTCTCAAGTTGAGCTGTCCTCTCAAGTTGTGCTGTCCTCTCAAGTTGTGCTGTCCTCTCAAGTTGTGCTGTCCTCTTAAGTTGTGCTGTCCTCTCAAGTTGTGCTGTACTCTCTAGTTGAGCTGTCCTCTCAAGTTGTGCTGTCCTCTCAAGTTGAGCTGTCCTCTAAAGTTGAGCTGTCCTCTCAAGTTGAGCTGTCCTCTCAAGTTGAGCTGTCCTCTCAAGTTCAGCTGTCCTATCAAGTTGTGATGTCCTCTCAAGTTGTGCTGTCCTCTCAAGTTGAGCTGTCCTCTAAAGTTGTGCTGTCCTCTCAAGTTGAGCTGTCCTCTCAAGTTGAGCTGTACTCTCTAGTTCGGCTGTCCTCTCAAGTTGAGCTGTCCTCTCAAGTTGAGCTGTCCTCTCAAGTTGAGCTGTCCTCTCAAGTTGAGCTGTCCTCACAAGTTGAGCTGTCCTTGCAAGTTGAGCTGTCCTCGCAAGTAGAGCGTTCCTCTCAAGTTGAGCTGTCCTCTCAAGTTGAGCTGTCCTCTCAAGTTGAGCTGTCCTCGCATGCTGTGCTGTCCTTGCAAGCTGTGCTGTCCTCGCAAGCTGTGCTGTACTCGCAAGCTGTGCTGTCCTCGCAAGCTGTGCTGCCCTGGAGAGCTGTGCTGTCCTCGCAAGCTTTGCCGTCCTCGCAAGCTGTGCTGTCCTCGCAAGCTGTGCTGTCCTCGCAAGCTGTGCAGTCATCTGAAGCTGTGCTGACTTCGCTAGCTGTGCTGTCCTTGGAAGCTGTGCTGTCCTCGGAAGCTGGGCTGTCCTCGGAAGCTGTGCTGTCCTCAGAAGCTGTCCTGTCCTCGGAAGCTGTGCTGTCCTCGCAAACCGTGCTCTCCTCGCAACCTGTGATGTCCTCGCAAGCTGTGCTGTCCTCGCAACTCATGCTGTCCTCGCAAGGCATGCTGTCCTCGCAAGCCGTGCTGTCCTGGCAAGCCGTGCTGTCCTCGCAAACCGTGCTGTCCTCGCAAGCCGTGCTGTCCTCGCAAGCTGTGCTGTCCTTGCAAGTTGTGCTGTCCTCGCAAGCCGTGCTGTCCTCGCAATTTTAGCGGTCCTCGCAAGCTGTGCTGTCCTCCCAAGCTGTGCTGTCCTCGAAAGGTGTGCTGTCGTCTCAAGTTGAGCTGTCCTCTCAAGTTGAGCTGTCCTCTTAAGTTGAGCTGTCCTCTCAAGTTGAGCTGTCCTCTCTAGTTGATCTGTCCTCTCTAGTTGAACTGTCCTCATTAGTTGAGCTGTCCTCTCTAGTTGAGCTGTCCTCTCTAGTTGAGCTGTCCTCTCAGGTTGAGCTGTCCTCTCAAGCTGAGCTGTCCTCGCAAGCTGTGCTGTCCTCGCAAGCTTTGCTGTCCTCCCAAGCTGTGCTGTCGTCCCAAGCTGTGCTGTCCTCTCAAGTTGTGCTGTCGTCTCAAGTTGACCTGTCCTCTCAAGTTGACCTGTGCTCTCAAGTTGAGCTGTCTTCTCTAGTTGATCTGTCCTCTCACGTTGAGCTGTCCCCGCAAGGTGTACTGTCCCCCCAAGGTGTGCTGTCCCCAAAAGGTGTGCTGCCCCGCAAGCTGAGCTGTCCCCACAAGGTGTGCTGTCCTCGCAAGCTGTGCTGTCCCCGCAAGCTGTGCTGTCCTCGCAAGCTGTGCTGTCTTCGCAAGCTGCGCTGTCCTCGCAAGCTGTGCTGTCTTTGCAAGCTGTGCAGTCCTCGCAAGCTGTGCTGTCTTCGCAAGCTGTGCTGTCCTCGCAAACTGTGCTGTCCTCGGAAACTGTGCTGTCCTCGCAAGCTGTGCTGTCCTCGGAAGCTGTGCTGTCCTCGCAAGCTGTGCTGTCCTCACAAGCTGTGCTGTCCTCGCAAGCTGTGCTGTCCTCGCAAGCTGTGCTGTCCTCGCAAGCTTTGCTGTCCTCGCAAGCTGTGCTGTCCCCGCAACCTGTGCTCTCCTGGCAAGCCGTGCTGTCCTCGCAAGTCGTGCTGTCCTCTCAAGTTGAGCTGTCCTCTCAAGTTGAGCTCTCCACGCAAGCCCTGCTGTCCTCGCAAGCTGTGCTGTCCTCGCAAGCTGTGCTGTCCTCGAAAGCTGTGCTGTCCTCGCAAGCCATGCTGTCCTCGCAAGCTGTGCTGTCCTTGCAAGCTGTTCTGTATTCGCAAGCCGTGCTGTCCTCGCAAGCCGTGCTGTCGTCGCAATCCGTGCTGTCCTCGCAAGCCGTGCTATCCTCGCAAGCTGTGCTGTCCTTGCAAGTTGTGCTGTCCTCGCAAGCCGTGCTGTCCTCGCAATTTTAGCGGTCCTCGCAAGCTGTGCTGTCTGCCCAAGTTTAGCTGCCCTCTCAAGTTGAGCTGTCCTCTCAAGTTGAGCTGCCCTCTCAGGTTGAGCTGTCCTCTCAAGTTGAGGTGTCCTCTGAAGTGGTGCTTTCCTCTCAAGTAGTGCTGTGCTCTCAAGTTGAGCTGTCCTCTCAAGTTGAGCTGTCTGCTCAAGTTGAGCTGTCCTCTCAAGTTGAGCTGTCCTCTCAAGTTGAACTAACCTCTCAAGTGGAGCTTTCCTCTCAAGTTGAACTGTCCTCGCAAGCTGTTATGTCCTTGCAAGCTGTGCTGTCCTATCAAGCTGTGCTGTCCTCGCAAGCTGCGCCGTCCTCGCAAGCTGTGCTGTGCTCGCAAGCAGTGCTGTCCTCGCAAGCTGTGCTGTCCAAGCAAGCTGTGCTGTCCTCGCAAGTTGTGCTGTCCTCGCAAGCTGTGCTGTCCTCGCAAGCTGTGCTGTCCTCGCAAGCTGTGCTGTCCTCGCAAGCTGTGCTGTCCTAGCAAGCTTTGCTGTCCTAGCAAGCTTTGCTGTCGCAACCTGTGCTGTCCTCGCAACCTGTGCTGTCCTCGCAAGCCGTGCTGTCCTCGCAAGCCGTGCTGTCCTCACAAGCCGTGCTGTCCTCGCAAGCTGTGCAGTCCTCGTAAGCTTTGCTGTCCTCCCAAGCTGTGCTGTCCTCCAAAGCTGTGCTGTCTTCGCAAGTTGTGCTGTCGTCTCAAGTTGACCTGTCCTCTCAAGTTGACCTGTCCTCTCAATTTGAGCTGTCCTCCCAAGTTGAGCTGTCCTCTCAAGTTGAGCCGTCCTCGCAAGCTGTGCTGTCCTGGCAAGCTGTGGTGTCCTCACAAGCTGTGCTGTCCTCGCAAGCTGTGCTGTCCTCGCAAGCAGTGATGTCCTCGCAAGCTGTGCTGTCCGCAAAAGCTGTGCCGTCCTCGCAAGCCGTGCTATCCTCGCAAGCCGTGCTGTCCTCACAAGCCGTACAGTCCTCGCAAGCCGTACTGTCCTCGCAAGCCGTGCTGTCCTCACAAGCTGTGCTGTCCTCGCAAGCTTTGCTATCCTCGCAAGTTGTGCTGTCCTTTCAAGTAGTGCTGTCCTCTCAAGTAGTGCTGTCCTGTCAAGTAGTGCTGTTCTCTCAAGTTGAGCTGTCATCTCAAGTTGAGCTCTCAAGTTGAGCTGTCCTCTCAAGTTCAGCTCTCCTCTCAAGTTGAGCTGTCCTCTCTAGTTGAGCTATCCTCTCAACTAGAGCTGTCCTCTCAAGTTGAGCTGTCCTCTCAAGTTGAGCTGTCCTCTCAAGTTGAGCTGTACTCTCTAGTTCAGCTGTCCTATCAAGTTGAGCTGTCCTCTCAAGTTGAGCTGTCCTCGCAAGTTGAGCTCTCCTCACAAGCCGTGCTGTCCTCGCAAGCTGTGCTGTCCTCACAAGCGGTGCTGTCCTCGCAAGCTGTGCTGTCCTCGGAAGCTGTGCTGTCCTCACAACCTATGCTGTCCTCGCAAGCCGTGCTGTCCTCGCAAGCCGTGCTGTCCTTGCAAGCCGTGCTCCCTCGCAAGCCGTGATGTCCTCGCAAGCCGTGCTGCCCTTGCAGGCTGTGCTGGCCTCACAAGCCATGGTGTCCTCGCAAGCTTTGCTGTCCACGCAAGCTTTGCTGTCCTCGCAAGCTGTGCTGTCCTCCCAAGTTGTGCTGTCCTTGCAAGTTGTGCTGTCCGCACTAGTTGTGCTGTCCTCTCAAGTTGAGCTGTCCTCTCAAGTTGTGCTGCCCTCTCAAGTTGTGCTGTCCTCTCAAGCTGTGCTGTCCTCTCAAGTTGAGCTGTCCCCGCAAGCTGTGCTGTCCTCGCAAGCTGTGCTGTCCTCGCAAGCTGTGCTGTCCTCACAAGCTGTTCTGTTCTCTCAAGCTGTGCTGTCCTCGCAAGCTGTGCTGTCCGCGGAAGCTGTGCTGTCCTCACAACTTGTGCTGTCCTTGCAAGCCGTGCTGTCCTCGCAAGCCATGCTGTCCTTGCAAGCCGTGCTGTCCTCGCAAGCCGTGCTGTCCTCGCAAGCTGTGCTGTCCTCGCAAGCTTTCCTGTCCTCGCATGCTCTGCTGTCCTAGCAAGTTGTGCTGTCCTCGCAAGTTTTGCTGTCTTCGCAAGATGTGCTGTCCTCTCAAGTTGTGCTGTCCACTCAAGTTGTGCTGTCCTCTCAAGTTGTGCTTGTCCTCTCAAGTTGTGCTGTCCCCTCAAGTTGTGCTGTCCTCTCAAGTTGAGCTGTCCTCTCAAGCTGAGCTGTCCTCTCTAGTTGAGCTGTCCTCTCAAGTTGAGTTGTCCTCTCAAGTTGAGCTGTCCTCTCAAGTTTTGCTGTCCTCTCAAGTTGAGCTGTCCTCTCAAGTTCAGTTGCCCTCTCAAGTTGAGCTGTCCTCGCAAGCTGTGCTGTCCTCGCAAGCTGTGCTGTCCTTGCAAGCTGTGCAGTCCTCGCAAGCTGTGCTGTCCTCGCAAGCTGTGCTGTCCTCACAAGCTGTGCTGTCCCCGCAGGCTGTGCTGTCCTCGCAAGCCGTGCTGTCCTAGCAAGCCATGCTGTCCTCGCTAGCTGTGCTGTCCTCGCAAGCCATGATGTCCTCGCAAGCCATACTGTCCTCGGAAGCCGTGCTGTCCTCACAGGCCGTGCTGTCCTCGCAAGCTTTGCTGTCCTCGCAAGCTGTGCTGTCCTCACAAGCTGTGCTGTCCTCGGAAGCTGTGCTGTCCTCGCAACATGTGCTGTCCTTGCCGGCCGTGCTGTCCTCGGAAGCCGTGCTGTCTTGCAAGCCGTGCTGTCCTCGCAAGCCGTGCTGTCCTCGCAAGCTTTGCTGTCCTCTCAAGTTGAGCTGTCCTCTCAAGTTGAGCTGTCCTCTCAAGTTGAGCTGTCCTCTCAAGTAGAGCTGTCCTCTCAAGTTGCGCTGTCCTCTCTAGCTGAGCTGTCCTCTCAAGTTGAGGTGTTCTCTCAAGTTGAACTGTCCTCTCAAGTTGAGCTGTCCTCTCAAGTTGAGCTGTCCACGCAAGCTGTTCTGTCCTTGCAAGCTGTGTTGTCCTCGCAAGCTGTGCTGTCCTCGCAAGCTGTGCTGTCCTCGCAAGCCGTGCTGTCCTTCCAAGCTGTGCTGTCCTCGCTAGCCGTGCTGTCCTCGCAAGCGTTGCTGTCCTCTCAAGTTGATTAGTCCTCTCAAGTTGTGCTCTCCTCTCAAGTTGAAATGTCCTCGCAAGTTTCGCTGTCCTCGCAAGCTGTGCTGTCCTTGCAAGCTGTGCTGTCCTCGCAAACTTGGCTGTCCTCGCAAGCTGTGCTGTCCGCAGAAGCTGTGCTGTCCTCACAACCTGTGCTGTCCTCGCAAGCTGAACTGTCCTCGCAAGCTGTGCTATCCTCGCAAGCCGTGCTGTCTTCGCAAGCTTTGCTGTCCTCGCAAGCTTTCCTGTCCTTGCAAGCTCTGCTGTCCTCCCAAGTTGTGCTGTCCTCGCAAGTTTTGCTGTCCTCACAGGTTGTGCTGTCCTCTCAAGTTGTGCTGTCCTGTCAAATTGAGCTGTCCTCTCTAGTTGAGCTGTCCTCTCAAGTTCAGCTGTCCTCTCAAGTTGAGCTGTCCTCTCAAGTTTTGCTGTCCTTTCAAGTTGAGCTGTCCTCTCAAGTTTTGCTGTCCTCTCAAGTTGAGCTGTCCTCTCAAGTTGTGCTGTCCTCTCAAGTTGTGCTGTCCTCTCAAGTTGTGCTGTCCTCTCAAGTTTTGCTGTCCTCTCAAGTTGAGCTGTCCTCTCAAGTTTTGCTGTCCTCTCAAGTTGAGCTGTCCTCTCAAGTTGTGCTGTCCTCTCAAGTTGTGCTGTACTCTCAAGTTGTGCTGTCCTCTCAAGTTGAGCTGTCCTCTCAAGTTGAGCTGTACTCTCTAGATGAGCTGTCCTCTCAAGTTGTGCTGTCCTCTCAAGTTGAGCTGTCCTCTCAAGTTGAGCTGTTCTCTCAAGTTAAGCTGTCCTCTCAAGTTGAGCTGTCCTCTCAAGTTGAGCTGTCCTCTCAAGTTGAGCTGTCCTCGCAAGCTATACTGTCCTTGCAAGCTGTACTGTCCTCGCAAGCTGTGCTGTCCTCGCAAGCTGTGCTGTCCTCACAAGCTGTGCTGTCCTCGCAAGCTGTGCTGTCCTCGCAAGCTGTTCTGTCCTCGCAAGCTGTGCTGTCCTCGCAAGCTGTGCTGTCCTTGCAAGCTGTGCAGTCCTTGGAGGCTGTGCTGACATCGCTAGCTGTGCTGTCCTCGCAAGCTGTGCTGTCCTCGAGAGCTGTGCTGTCCTCGGAAGCTGTGCTGTCCTCGGAAGCTGTCCTGTCCTCGGAAGCTGTGCTGTCCTCGCAACCCGTGCTCTCCTCGCAACCTGTGCTGTCCTCGCAAGCCATGCTGTCCCCGCAACCCACGCTGTCCTCGCAAGGCATGCTGTCCTCGCAAGCCGTGCTGTCCTGGCAAGCCGTGCTGTCCTCGCAAACCGTGCTGTCCTCGCAAGCCGTGCTGTCCTCGCAAGCTGTGCTGTCCTTGCAAGTTGTGCTGTCCTCACAATCCGTGCTGTCCTCGCAATTTTAGCGGTCCTCGCAAGCTGTGCTGTCCTCCCAAGCTGTGCTGTCCTCGAAAGTTGTGCTGTCGTCTCAAGTTGAGCTGTCCTCTCAAGTTGAGCTGTCCTCTTAAGTTGAGCTGTCCTCTCAAGTTGAGATGTCCTCTCTAGTTGATCCGTCCTCGCTAGTTGACCTGTCCTCATTAGTTGAGCTGTCCTCTCTAGTTGAGCTGTCCTCTCTAGTAGAGCTGTCCTCTCAGATTGAGCTGTCCTCTCAAGTTGAGCTGTCCTCACAAGCTGTGCTGTCCCCGCAAGCTGTGCTGTCCCTGCAAGCTGTGCTGTCCCCACAAGCTGTGCTGTCCCCACAAGCTGTGCTGTCCCCACAAACTGTGCTGTCCCCGCAAGCTGTGCAGTCCCCACAAGCTTTGCTGTCCTCGCAAGGTATGCTGTCCTCGCAAGCTGTGTTGTCCTCGCAAGCTGTGCTGTCCTCGCTAGCTGTGTTGTCCTTGCAAATTGTGCTGTCTTCGCAAGCTGTGCTGTCCTCGCAAGCTGTGCTGTCCTCGCAAGCTGTGCTGTCCTCGCAAGCTGTGCTGCCCTCGCAAGCAGTGCTGTCCTCACAAGCTGTGCTGACCTCGCAAGCTGTGCTGTCCTCGGAAGCGGTGCTGTCCTTGCAAGCCGTGCTGTCCTCACAAGCCGTGCTGTCCTCGCAAGCCATGCTGTCCTCGCTAGCCGTTCTGTCCTCGCAAGCCGTGCTGTCCTCGCAAGCTGTGCTGTCGTCGCAAGCTGTGCTGTCCTCGTAAGCTGTGCTGTCCTCGGAAGCTGTGCTGTCCTCTCAAGCTGTGCTGTGCTCGCAAGCTGTGCCGTCCCCGCAAGCCGTGCCGTCCGCGCAAGCTGTGCTGCCCTCGCAAGCTGTGCTGTCCTCGCAAGCTGTGCTGTCCTAGCAAGCTGTGCTGTCCTCGCAAGCCGTGCTGTCCTCGCAAGCTGTGCCGTCCTCGCAAGCTTTGCTGTCCTCGCAACCTGTGCTGTCCTCGCAAGCTGTGCTGTCCTCGCAAGCCGTGCTGTCCTTGCAAGCCGTGCTGTCCTCGCAAGCCATGCTGTCCTCGCAAGCTTTGCTGTCCTCTCAAGTTGAGCAGTCCTCTCAAGTTGTGCTCTCCTCTCAAGTTGAACTGTCCTCGCAAGTTGAGCTGTCCTCTGAAGTTGAGCTGTCCTCGCAAGCTGTGCTATCCTCGCAAGCTGTGCTGTCCTCGCAAGCTGTGCTGCCTCGCAAGCTGTGCTGTCCTTGCAAGCTGTGCTGTCCTCACAAGCTGTGCTGACCTTGCAAGCTGTGCTGTCCGCGCAAGCTGTGCTGTCCTCGCAAGCTGTGCTGTCCTCGCAAGCTGCGCTGTCCTCGCAAGCAGTGCTGTCCTGGCAAGCTGTGCTGTCCTCGCAAAATGTGCTGTCCTCGCAAGCTGTGCTGTGCTCGCAAGCTGTGCTGTCCTTGCAAGCTGTGCTGTCCTCGCATGCCGTGCTGTCCTCGCAAGCCGTGCTGCCCTCATTAGCCATGCTGTCATCGCAAGCCGTGCTGTCCTCGCAAGCTGTGCTGTCCTCGCAAGCTGTGCTGTCCTCGCAAGCTGTGCTGTCCTCGCAAGCTGTGCTGTCTTCGCAAGCTGTGATGTCCTCGCAAGCTGTGCTGTCCTCGCAAGCTGTGCTGTCCTCACAAGCTGTGCTGTCCTCGGAAGCTGTGCTGTCCTCGCAACCTGTGCTGTCCTTGCCGGCCGTGCTGTCCTCGGAAGCCGTGCTGTCTTGCAAGCCGTGCTGTCCTCGCAAGCCGTGCTGTCCTCGCAAGCTTTGCTGTCCTCTCAAGTTGAGCTGTCCTCTCAAGTTGAGCTGTCCTCTCAAGTTGAGCTGTCCTCTGAAGTAGAGCTGTCCTCTCAAGTTGCTCTATCCTCTCTAGCTGAGCTGTCCTCTCAAGTTGAGGTGTTCTCTCAAGTTGAACTCTCCTCTCAAGTTGAGCTGTCCTCTCAAGTTGAGCTGTCCACGCAAGCTGTTCTGTCCTTGCAAGCTGTGTTGTCCTCGCAAGCTGTGCTGTCCTCGCAAGCTGTGCTGTCCTCGCAAGCCGTGCTGTCCTTCCAAGCTGTGCTGTCCTCGCAAGCCGTGCTGTCCTCGCAAGCGTTGCTGTCCTCTCAAGTTGATTAGTCCTCTCAAGTTGTGCTCTCCTCTCAAGTTGAAATGTCCTCGCAAGTTGAGCTGTCATCGCAAGCTGTGCTGTCCTTGCAAGCTGTGCTGTCCTCGCAAACTTGGCTGTCCTCGCAAGCTGTGCTGTCCGCAGAAGCTGTGCTGTCCTCACAACCTGTGCTGTCCTCGCAAGCTGAACTGTCCTCGCAAGCTGTGCTATCCTCGCAAGCCGTGCTGTCTTCGCAAGCTGTGATGTCCTCGCAAGTTTTGCTGTCCTCACAGGTTGTGCTGTCCTCTCAAGTTGTGCTGTCCTCTCAAATTGAGCTGTCCTCTCTAGTTGAGCTGTCCTCTCAAGTTGAGCTGTCCTCTCAAGTTGAGCTGTCCTCTCAAGTTTTGCTGTCTTTTCAAGTTGAGCTGTCCTCTCAAGTTTTGCTGTCCTCTCAAGTTGAGCTGTCCTCTCAAGTTGTGCTGTCCTCTCAAGTTGTGCTGTCCTCTCAAGTTGTGCTGTCCTCTTAAGTTGTGCTGTCCTCTCAAGTTGTGCTGTACTCTCTAGTTGAGCTGTCCTCTCAAGTTGTGCTGTCCTCTCAAGTTGAGCTGTCCTCTAAAGTTGAGCTGTCCTCTCAAGTTGAGCTGTCCTCTCAAGTTGAGCTGTCCTCTCAAGTTCAGCTGTCCTATCAAGTTGTGATGTCCTCTCAAGTTGTGCTGTCCTCTCAAGTTGAGCTGTCCTCTAAAGTTGTGCTGTCCTCTCAAGTTGAGCTGTCCTCTCAAGTTGAGCTGTACTCTCTAGTTCGGCTGTCCTCTCAAGTTGAGCTGTCCTCTCAAGTTGAGCTGTCCTCTCAAGTTGAGCTGTCCTCTCAAGTTGAGCTGTCCTCACAAGTTGAGCTGTCCTTGCAAGTTGAGCTGTCCTCGCAAGTAGAGCGTTCCTCTCAAGTTGAGCTGTCCTCTCAAGTTGAGCTGTCCTCTCAAGTTGAGCTGTCCTCGCATGCTGTGCTGTCCTTGCAAGCTGTGCTGTCCTCGCAAGCTGTGCTGTACTCGCAAGCTGTGCTGTCCTCGCAAGCTGTGCTGCCCTGGAGAGCTGTGCTGTCCTCGCAAGCTTTGCCGTCCTCGCAAGCTGTGCTGTCCTCGCAAGCTGTGCTGTCCTCGCAAGCTGTGCAGTCATCTGAAGCTGTGCTGACTTCGCTAGCTGTGCTGTCCTTGGAAGCTGTGCTGTCCTCGGAAGCTGGGCTGTCCTCGGAAGCTGTGCTGTCCTCAGAAGCTGTCCTGTCCTCGGAAGCTGTGCTGTCCTCGCAAACCGTGCTCTCCTCGCAACCTGTGATGTCCTCGCAAGCTGTGCTGTCCTCGCAACTCATGCTGTCCTCGCAAGGCATGCTGTCCTCGCAAGCCGTGCTGTCCTGGCAAGCCGTGCTGTCCTCGCAAACCGTGCTGTCCTCGCAAGCCGTGCTGTCCTCGCAAGCTGTGCTGTCCTTGCAAGTTGTGCTGTCCTCGCAAGCCGTGCTGTCCTCGCAATTTTAGCGGTCCTCGCAAGCTGTGCTGTCCTCCCAAGCTGTGCTGTCCTCGAAAGGTGTGCTGTCGTCTCAAGTTGAGCTGTCCTCTCAAGTTGAGCTGTCCTCTTAAGTTGAGCTGTCCTCTCAAGTTGAGCTGTCCTCTCTAGTTGATCTGTCCTCTCTAGTTGAACTGTCCTCATTAGTTGAGCTGTCCTCTCTAGTTGAGCTGTCCTCTCTAGTTGAGCTGTCCTCTCAGGTTGAGCTGTCCTCTCAAGCTGAGCTGTCCTCGCAAGCTGTGCTGTCCTCGCAAGCTTTGCTGTCCTCCCAAGCTGTGCTGTCGTCCCAAGCTGTGCTGTCCTCTCAAGTTGTGCTGTCGTCTCAAGTTGACCTGTCCTCTCAAGTTGACCTGTGCTCTCAAGTTGAGCTGTCTTCTCTAGTTGATCTGTCCTCTCACGTTGAGCTGTCCCCGCAAGGTGTACTGTCCCCCCAAGGTGTGCTGTCCCCAAAAGGTGTGCTGCCCCGCAAGCTGAGCTGTCCCCACAAGGTGTGCTGTCCTCGCAAGCTGTGCTGTCCCCGCAAGCTGTGCTGTCCTCGCAAGCTGTGCTGTCTTCGCAAGCTGCGCTGTCCTCGCAAGCTGTGCTGTCTTTGCAAGCTGTGCAGTCCTCGCAAGCTGTGCTGTCTTCGCAAGCTGTGCTGTCCTCGCAAACTGTGCTGTCCTCGGAAACTGTGCTGTCCTCGCAAGCTGTGCTGTCCTCGGAAGCTGTGCTGTCCTCGCAAGCTGTGCTGTCCTCACAAGCTGTGCTGTCCTCGCAAGCTGTGCTGTCCTCGCAAGCTGTGCTGTCCTCGCAAGCTTTGCTGTCCTCGCAAGCTGTGCTGTCCCCGCAACCTGTGCTCTCCTGGCAAGCCGTGCTGTCCTCGCAAGTCGTGCTGTCCTCTCAAGTTGAGCTGTCCTCTCAAGTTGAGCTCTCCACGCAAGCCCTGCTGTCCTCGCAAGCTGTGCTGTCCTCGCAAGCTGTGCTGTCCTCGAAAGCTGTGCTGTCCTCGCAAGCCATGCTGTCCTCGCAAGCTGTGCTGTCCTTGCAAGCTGTTCTGTATTCGCAAGCCGTGCTGTCCTCGCAAGCCGTGCTGTCGTCGCAATCCGTGCTGTCCTCGCAAGCCGTGCTATCCTCGCAAGCTGTGCTGTCCTTGCAAGTTGTGCTGTCCTCGCAAGCCGTGCTGTCCTCGCAATTTTAGCGGTCCTCGCAAGCTGTGCTGTCTGCCCAAGTTTAGCTGCCCTCTCAAGTTGAGCTGTCCTCTCAAGTTGAGCTGCCCTCTCAGGTTGAGCTGTCCTCTCAAGTTGAGGTGTCCTCTGAAGTGGTGCTTTCCTCTCAAGTAGTGCTGTGCTCTCAAGTTGAGCTGTCCTCTCAAGTTGAGCTGTCTGCTCAAGTTGAGCTGTCCTCTCAAGTTGAGCTGTCCTCTCAAGTTGAACTAACCTCTCAAGTGGAGCTTTCCTCTCAAGTTGAACTGTCCTCGCAAGCTGTTATGTCCTTGCAAGCTGTGCTGTCCTATCAAGCTGTGCTGTCCTCGCAAGCTGCGCCGTCCTCGCAAGCTGTGCTGTGCTCGCAAGCAGTGCTGTCCTCGCAAGCTGTGCTGTCCAAGCAAGCTGTGCTGTCCTCGCAAGTTGTGCTGTCCTCGCAAGCTGTGCTGTCCTCGCAAGCTGTGCTGTCCTCGCAAGCTGTGCTGTCCTCGCAAGCTGTGCTGTCCTAGCAAGCTTTGCTGTCCTAGCAAGCTTTGCTGTCGCAACCTGTGCTGTCCTCGCAACCTGTGCTGTCCTCGCAAGCCGTGCTGTCCTCGCAAGCCGTGCTGTCCTCACAAGCCGTGCTGTCCTCGCAAGCTGTGCAGTCCTCGTAAGCTTTGCTGTCCTCCCAAGCTGTGCTGTCCTCCAAAGCTGTGCTGTCTTCGCAAGTTGTGCTGTCGTCTCAAGTTGACCTGTCCTCTCAAGTTGACCTGTCCTCTCAATTTGAGCTGTCCTCCCAAGTTGAGCTGTCCTCTCAAGTTGAGCCGTCCTCGCAAGCTGTGCTGTCCTGGCAAGCTGTGGTGTCCTCACAAGCTGTGCTGTCCTCGCAAGCTGTGCTGTCCTCGCAAGCAGTGATGTCCTCGCAAGCTGTGCTGTCCGCAAAAGCTGTGCCGTCCTCGCAAGCCGTGCTATCCTCGCAAGCCGTGCTGTCCTCACAAGCCGTACAGTCCTCGCAAGCCGTACTGTCCTCGCAAGCCGTGCTGTCCTCACAAGCTGTGCTGTCCTCGCAAGCTTTGCTATCCTCGCAAGTTGTGCTGTCCTTTCAAGTAGTGCTGTCCTCTCAAGTAGTGCTGTCCTGTCAAGTAGTGCTGTTCTCTCAAGTTGAGCTGTCATCTCAAGTTGAGCTCTCAAGTTGAGCTGTCCTCTCAAGTTCAGCTCTCCTCTCAAGTTGAGCTGTCCTCTCTAGTTGAGCTATCCTCTCAACTAGAGCTGTCCTCTCAAGTTGAGCTGTCCTCTCAAGTTGAGCTGTCCTCTCAAGTTGAGCTGTACTCTCTAGTTCAGCTGTCCTATCAAGTTGAGCTGTCCTCTCAAGTTGAGCTGTCCTCGCAAGTTGAGCTCTCCTCACAAGCCGTGCTGTCCTCGCAAGCTGTGCTGTCCTCACAAGCGGTGCTGTCCTCGCAAGCTGTGCTGTCCTCGGAAGCTGTGCTGTCCTCACAACCTATGCTGTCCTCGCAAGCCGTGCTGTCCTCGCAAGCCGTGCTGTCCTTGCAAGCCGTGCTCCCTCGCAAGCCGTGATGTCCTCGCAAGCCGTGCTGCCCTTGCAGGCTGTGCTGGCCTCACAAGCCATGGTGTCCTCGCAAGCTTTGCTGTCCACGCAAGCTTTGCTGTCCTCGCAAGCTGTGCTGTCCTCCCAAGTTGTGCTGTCCTTGCAAGTTGTGCTGTCCGCACTAGTTGTGCTGTCCTCTCAAGTTGAGCTGTCCTCTCAAGTTGTGCTGCCCTCTCAAGTTGTGCTGTCCTCTCAAGCTGTGCTGTCCTCTCAAGTTGAGCTGTCCCCGCAAGCTGTGCTGTCCTCGCAAGCTGTGCTGTCCTCGCAAGCTGTGCTGTCCTCACAAGCTGTTCTGTTCTCTCAAGCTGTGCTGTCCTCGCAAGCTGTGCTGTCCGCGGAAGCTGTGCTGTCCTCACAACTTGTGCTGTCCTTGCAAGCCGTGCTGTCCTCGCAAGCCATGCTGTCCTTGCAAGCCGTGCTGTCCTCGCAAGCCGTGCTGTCCTCGCAAGCTGTGCTGTCCTCGCAAGCTTTCCTGTCCTCGCATGCTCTGCTGTCCTAGCAAGTTGTGCTGTCCTCGCAAGTTTTGCTGTCTTCGCAAGATGTGCTGTCCTCTCAAGTTGTGCTGTCCACTCAAGTTGTGCTGTCCTCTCAAGTTGTGCTTGTCCTCTCAAGTTGTGCTGTCCCCTCAAGTTGTGCTGTCCTCTCAAGTTGAGCTGTCCTCTCAAGCTGAGCTGTCCTCTCTAGTTGAGCTGTCCTCTCAAGTTGAGTTGTCCTCTCAAGTTGAGCTGTCCTCTCAAGTTTTGCTGTCCTCTCAAGTTGAGCTGTCCTCTCAAGTTCAGTTGCCCTCTCAAGTTGAGCTGTCCTCGCAAGCTGTGCTGTCCTCGCAAGCTGTGCTGTCCTTGCAAGCTGTGCAGTCCTCGCAAGCTGTGCTGTCCTCGCAAGCTGTGCTGTCCTCACAAGCTGTGCTGTCCCCGCAGGCTGTGCTGTCCTCGCAAGCCGTGCTGTCCTAGCAAGCCATGCTGTCCTCGCTAGCTGTGCTGTCCTCGCAAGCCATGATGTCCTCGCAAGCCATACTGTCCTCGGAAGCCGTGCTGTCCTCACAGGCCGTGCTGTCCTCGCAAGCTTTGCTGTCCTCGCAAGCTGTGCTGTCCTCACAAGCTGTGCTGTCCTCGGAAGCTGTGCTGTCCTCGCAACATGTGCTGTCCTTGCCGGCCGTGCTGTCCTCGGAAGCCGTGCTGTCTTGCAAGCCGTGCTGTCCTCGCAAGCCGTGCTGTCCTCGCAAGCTTTGCTGTCCTCTCAAGTTGAGCTGTCCTCTCAAGTTGAGCTGTCCTCTCAAGTTGAGCTGTCCTCTCAAGTAGAGCTGTCCTCTCAAGTTGCGCTGTCCTCTCTAGCTGAGCTGTCCTCTCAAGTTGAGGTGTTCTCTCAAGTTGAACTGTCCTCTCAAGTTGAGCTGTCCTCTCAAGTTGAGCTGTCCACGCAAGCTGTTCTGTCCTTGCAAGCTGTGTTGTCCTCGCAAGCTGTGCTGTCCTCGCAAGCTGTGCTGTCCTCGCAAGCCGTGCTGTCCTTCCAAGCTGTGCTGTCCTCGCTAGCCGTGCTGTCCTCGCAAGCGTTGCTGTCCTCTCAAGTTGATTAGTCCTCTCAAGTTGTGCTCTCCTCTCAAGTTGAAATGTCCTCGCAAGTTTCGCTGTCCTCGCAAGCTGTGCTGTCCTTGCAAGCTGTGCTGTCCTCGCAAACTTGGCTGTCCTCGCAAGCTGTGCTGTCCGCAGAAGCTGTGCTGTCCTCACAACCTGTGCTGTCCTCGCAAGCTGAACTGTCCTCGCAAGCTGTGCTATCCTCGCAAGCCGTGCTGTCTTCGCAAGCTTTGCTGTCCTCGCAAGCTTTCCTGTCCTTGCAAGCTCTGCTGTCCTCCCAAGTTGTGCTGTCCTCGCAAGTTTTGCTGTCCTCACAGGTTGTGCTGTCCTCTCAAGTTGTGCTGTCCTCTCAAATTGAGCTGTCCTCTCTAGTTGAGCTGTCCTCTCAAGTTCAGCTGTCCTCTCAAGTTGAGCTGTCCTCTCAAGTTTTGCTGTCCTTTCAAGTTGAGCTGTCCTCTCAAGTTTTGCTGTCCTCTCAAGTTGAGCTGTCCTCTCAAGTTGTGCTGTCCTCTCAAGTTGTGCTGTCCTCTCAAGTTGTGCTGTCCTCTCAAGTTGTGCTGTCCTCTCAAGTTGAGCTGTACTCTCTAGTTGAGCTGTCCTCTCAAGTTGTGCTGTCCTCTCAAGTTGAGCTGTCCTCTAAAGTTGAGCTGTCCTCTCAAGTTGAGCTGTCCTCTCAAGTTGAGCTGTCCTCTCAAGTTCAGCTGTCCTATCAAGTTGTGATGTCCTCTCAAGTTGTGCTGTCCTCTCAAGTTGAGCTGTCCTCTAAAGTTGTGCTGTCCTCTCAAGTTGAGCTGTCCTCTCAAGTTGAGCTGTACTCTCTAGTTCGGCTGTCCTCTCAAGTTGAGCTGTCCTCTCAAGTTGTGCTGTCCTCTCAAGTTGAGCTGTCCTCTCAAGTTGAGCTGTCCTCACAAGTTGAGCTGTCCTTGCAAGTTAAGCTGTCCTCGCAAGTAGAGCGTTCCTCTCAAGTTGAGCTGTCCTCTCAAGTTGAGCTGTCCTCTCAAGTTGAGCTGTCCTCGCATGCTGTGCTGTCCTTGCAAGCTGTGCTGTCCTCGCAAGCTGTGCTGTACTCGCAAGCTGTGCTGTCCTCGCAAGCTGTGCTGCCCTGGCAAGCTGTGCTGTCCTCGCAAGCTTTGCCGTCCTCGCAAGCTGTGCTGTCCTCGCAAGCTGTGCTGTCCTCGCAAGCTGTGCAGTCCTCTGAAGCTGTGCTGACTTCGCTAGCTGTGCTGTCCTTGGAAGCTGTGCTGTCCTCGGAAGCTGTGCTGTCCTCGGAAGCTGTGCTGTCCTCAGAAGCTGTCCTGTCCTCGGAAGCTGTGCTGTCCTCGCAAACCGTGCTCTCCTCGCAACCTGTGATGTCCTCGCAAGCTGTGCTGTCCTCGCAACTCATGCTGTCCTCGCAAGGCATGCTGTCCTCGCAAGCCGTGCTGTCCTGGCAAGCCGTGCTGTCCTCGCAAACCGTGCTGTCCTCGCAAGCCGTGCTGTCCTCGCAAGCTGTGCTGTCCTTGCAAGTTGTGCTGTCCTCGCAAGCCGTGCTGTCCTCGCAATTTTAGCGGTCCTCGCAAGCTGTGCTGTCCTCCCAAGCTGTGCTGTCCTCGAAAGGTGTGCTGTCGTCTCAAGTTGAGCTGTCCTCTCAAGTTGAGCTGTCCTCTTAAGTTGAGCTGTCCTCTCAAGTTGAGCTGTCCTCTCTAGTTGATCTGTCCTCTCTAGTTGAACTGTCCTCATTAGTTGAGCTGTCCTCTCTAGTTGAGCTGTCCTCTCTAGTTGAGCTGTCCTCTCAGGTTGAGCTGTCCTCTCAAGCTGAGCTGTCCTCGCAAGCTGTGCTGTCCTCGCAAGCTTTGCTGTCCTCCCAAGCTGTGCTGTCGTCCCAAGCTGTGCTGTCCTCTCAAGTTGTGCTGTCGTCTCAAGTTGACCTGTCCTCTCAAGTTGACCTGTGCTCTCAAGTTGAGCTGTCTTCTCTAGTTGATCTGTCCTCTCACGTTGAGCTGTCCCCGCAAGGTGTACTGTCCCCAAAAGGTGTGCTGCCCCGCAATCTGAGCTGTCCCCACAAGGTGTGCTGTCCTCGCAAGCTGTGCTGTCCCCGCAAGCTGTGCTGTCCTCGCAAGCTGTGCTGTCTTCGCAAGCTGCGCTGTCCTCGCAAGCTGTGCTGTCTTTGCAAGCTGTGCAGTCCTCGCAAGCTGTGCTGTCTTCGCAAGCTGTGCTGTCCTCGCAAACTGTGCTGTCCTCGGAAGCTGTGCTGTCCTCGCAAGCTGTGCTGTCATCGGAAGCTGTGCTGTCCTCGCAAGCTGTGCTGTCCTCACAAGCTGTGCTGTCCTCGCAAGCTGTGCTGTCCTCGCAAGCTGTGCTGTCCTCGCAAGCTTTGCTGTCCTCGCAAGCTGTGCTGTCCCCGCAACCTGTGCTCTCCTCGCAAGCCGTGCTGTCCTCGCAAGTCGTGCTGTCCTCTCAAGTTGAGCTGTCCTCTCAAGTTGAGCTCTCCACGCAAGCCGTGCTGTCCTCGCAAGCTGTGCTGTCCTCGCAAGCTGTGCTGTCCTCGAAAGCTGTGCTGTCCTTGCAAGCCAAGCTGTCCTCGCAAGCTGTGCTGTCCTTGCAAGCTGTTCTGTATTCGCAAGCCGTGCTGTCCTCGCAAGCCGTGCTGTCGTCGCAATCCGTGCTGTCCTCGCAAGCCGTGCTATCCTCGCAAGCTGTGCTGTCCTTGCAAGTTGTGCTGTCCTCGCAAGCCGTGCTGTCCTCGCAATTTTAGCGGTCCTCGCAAGCTGTGCTGTCTGCCCATGTTTAGCTGCCCTCTCAAGTTGAGCTGTCCTCTCAAGTTGAGCTGCCCTCTCAAGTTGAGCTGTCCTCTCAAGTTGAGGTGTCCTCTCAAGTGGTGCTTTCCTCTCAAGTAGTGCTGTGCTCTCAAGTTGAGCTGTCCTCTCAAGTTGAGCTGTCTGCTCAAGTTGAGCTGTCCTCTCAAGTTGAGCTGTCCTCTCAAGTTGAACTAACCTCTCAAGTGGAGCTTTCCTCTCAAGTTGAACTGTCCTCGCAAGCTGTTATGTCCTTGCAAGCTGTGCTGTCCTATCAAGCTGTGCTGTCCTCGCAAGCTGCGCCGTCCTCGCAAGCTGTGCTGTGCTCGCAAGCAGTGCTGTCCTCGCAAGCTGTGCTGTCCAAGCAAGCTGTGCTGTCCTCGCAAGTTGTCCTGTCCTCGCAAGCTGTGCTGTCCTCGCAAGCTGTGCTGTCCTCGCAAGCTGTGCTGTCCTCGCAAGCTGTGCTGTCCTAGCAAGCTTTGCTGTCCTAGCAAGCTTTGCTGTCGCAACCTGTGCTGTCCTCGCAACCTGTGCTGTCCTCGCAAGCCGTGCTGTCCTCGCAAGCCGTGCTGTCCTCGCAAGCCATGCTGTTCTCGCAAGCTGTGCAGTCCTCGTAAGCTTTGCTGTCCTCCCAAGCTGTGCTGTCCTCCAAAGCTGTGCTGTCTTCGCAAGTTGTGCTGTCGTCTCAAGTTGACCTGTCCTCTCAAGTTGACCTGTCCTCTCAATTTGAGCTGTCCTCCCAAGTTGAGCTGTCCTCTCAAGTTGAGCTGTCCTCGCAAGCTGTGCTGTCCTGGCAAGCTGTGGTGTCCTCACAAGCTGTGCTGTCCTCGCAAGCTGTGCTGTCCTCGCAAGCAGTGATGTCCTCGCAAGCTGTGCTGTCCTCGCAAGCTGTGCTGTCCTCAAAAGCTGTGCCGTCCTCGCAAGCCGTGCTATCCTCGCAAGCCGTGCTGTCCTCACAAGCCGTACAGTCCTCGCAAGCCGTACTGTCCTCACAAGCCGTGCTGTCCTCACAAGCTGTGCTGTCCTCGCAAGCTTTGCTATCCTCGCAAGTTGTGCTGTCCTTTCAAGTAGTGCTGTCCTCTCAAGTAGTGCTGTCCTGTCAAGTAGTGCTGCTCTCTCAAGTTGAGCTGTCATCTCAAGTTGAGCTCTCAAGTTGAGCTGTCCTCTCAAGTTCAGCTCTCCTCTCAAGTTGAGCTGTCCTCTCTAGTTGAGCTATCCTCTCAACTAGAGCTGTCCTCTCAAGTTGAGCTGTCCTCTCAAGTTGAGCTGTCCTCTCAAGTTGAGCTGTACTCTCTAGTTCAGCTGTCCTATCAAGTTGAGCTGTCCTCTCAAGTTGAGCTGTCCTCGCAAGTTGAGCTCTCCTCACAAGCCGTGCTGTCCTCGCAAGCTGTGCTGTCCTCACAAGCGGTGCTGTCCTCGCAAGCTGTGCTGTCCTCGGAAGCTGTGCTGTCCTCACAACCTATGCTGTCCTCGCAAGCCGTGCTGTCCTCGCAAGCCGTGCTGTCCTTGCAAGCCGTGCTCCCTCGCAAGCCGTGCTGTCCTCGCAAGCCGTGCTGCCCTTGCAGGCTGTGCTGGCCTCACAAGCCATGGTGTCCTCGCAAGCTTTGCTGTCCACGCAAGCTTTGCTGTCCTCGCAAGCTGTGCTGTCCTCCCAAGTTGTGCTGTCCTTGCAAGTTGTGCTGTCCGCACTAGTTGTGCTGTCCTCTCAAGTTGAGCTATCCTCTCAAGTTGTGCTGCCCTCTCAAGTTGTGCTGTCCTCTCAAGCTGTGCTGTCCTCTCAAGTTGAGCTGTCCCCGCAAGCTGTGCTGTGTCCTCTCAAGTTGAGCTGTCCTCTCAAGCTGAGCTGTCCTCTCTAGTTGAGCTGTCCTCTCAAGTTGAGTTGTCCTCTCAAGTTGAGCTGTCCTCTCAAGTTTTGCTGTCCTCTCAAGTTGAGCTGTCCTCTCAAGTTCAGTTGCCCTCTCAAGTTGAGCTGTCCTCGCAAGCTGTGCTGTCCTCGCAAGCTGTGCTGTCCTTGCAAGCTGTGCAGTCCTCGCAAGCTGTGCTGTCCTCGCAAGCTGTGCTGTCCTCACAAGCTGTGCTGTCCTCGCAGGCTGTGCTGTCCTCGCAAGCCGTGCTGTCCTAGCAAGCCATGCTGTCCTCGCTAGCTGTGCTGTCCTCGCAAGCCATGATGTCCTCGCAAGCCATACTGTCCTCGGAAGCCGTGCTGTCCTCACAGGCCGTGCTGTCCTCGCAAGCTTTGCTGTCCTCGCAAGTTGTGCTGGCCTCTCAAGTTGAGCTGTCCTCTCAAGTTGAGTTGTCCTCTCAAGTTGAGCTGCCATCTCAAGTTGAGCTGTCCTCTCAAGTTGAGCTGTCCTCTCAAGTTGATCTCTCCTCTCTAAGTGATCTGTCCTCTCTAGTTGATCTGTCCACTCTAGTTGAGATGTCCTCTCTAGTGTAGCTGTTCTCTCAGGTTGAGCTGTCCCCGCAAGCTGTGCTGTCCCCACAAGGTGTGCTGTCCTCGCAAGCTGTGCTGTCTGTGCAAGCTTTGCTGTCATCGCAAGCAGTGTTGTCCTCGCAAGCTGTGCTGACCACACAAGCTGTGCTGTCCTCGCAAGCCGTGCTGTCCTCGCAAGCCGTGCTGTCCTCGCAAGCCATGCTGTCCTCGCAAGCAGTGTTGTCCTCGCAAGCCGTGCTGTCCTCACAAGCCGTGCTGTCCCCGCAAGCCGTGCTGTTCCCGCAAGCCTTGCTGTCCCCGCAAGCCGTGCTGTCCTCGCAAGCTGTGCTGTCCTCCCAAGCAATGCTGTCCTCGCAAACCTTGCTGTCCTCGCAAGCTATGCTGTCCACCCAAGTTGTGCTGTCATCTCAAGTTGTGCTGTCGTCTCGAGTTGTGCTGTCCTCTAAAGTTAAGCTGTCCTCTCAAGTTGAGCTGTCCTCTCAAGTTGAGCTGTGCTCTCAAGTGTAGCTGTACTCTCAAGTTGAGCTGTCCTCTCAAGTTGAGCTGTCCTCTCAAGTTGAGCTGTCCTCGCAAGCTGTGCTGTCCTCGCAAGCTGTGCTGTCCTCGCAAGCTGTGCTGTCCTCACAAGCTGTGCTGTCCTCGCAAGCTGTGCTGTCCTCGCAAGCTGTGCTGTCCTCGCAAGCTGTGCTGTCCTCGCAAGCTGTTCTGTTCTCGCAAGCTGTGCTGTCCTCGCAACCAGTGCTGTCCTCGCAAGCTGTGCTGTTCTCGCAAGCTGTGCTGTCCTCGCAACCAGTGCTGTCCTCGCAAGCTGTGCTGTCCTCGCAAGCAGTGCTGTCCTCTCAAGCTGTGCTGCCCTTGCAACTTGTGCTGTCCCCGCAAGCCGTGCCGTCCCCGCAAGCCGTGCCGTCCCCGCAAGCCGTGCTGTCGGCGCATGCCGTGCTATCCTCGCAAACCGTGCTGTCCTCGCAAGCCGTGCTGTCCTCGGTAGGAGTGCTGTCCTCGCAAGCTGTGCTGTCCTCACAAGCTGTGCAGTTCTCGCAAGCTGTGCTGTCCTCGCAAGCTGTGCTGTCCTCGCAAGCTGTGCTGTCCTCGAAAGCTGTGCTGTCCTTGCAAGCCAAGCTGTCCTCGCAAGCTGTGCTGTCCTTGCAAGCTGTTCTGTATTCGCAAGCCGTGCTGTCCTCGCAAGCCGTGCTGTCGTCGCAATCCGTGCTGTCCTCGCAAGCCGTGCTATCCTCGCAAGCTGTGCTGTCCTTGCAAGTTGTGCTGTCCTCGCAAGCCGTGCTGTCCTCGCAATTTTAGCGGTCCTCGCAAGCTGTGCTGTCTGCCCATGTTTAGCTGCCCTCTCAAGTTGAGCTGTCCTCTCAAGTTGAGCTGCCCTCTCAAGTTGAGCTGTCCTCTCAAGTTGAGGTGTCCTCTCAAGTGGTGCTTTCCTCTCAAGTAGTGCTGTGCTCTCAAGTTGAGCTGTCCTCTCAAGTTGAGCTGTCTGCTCAAGTTGAGCTGTCCTCTCAAGTTGAGCTGTCCTCTCAAGTTGAACTAACCTCTCAAGTGGAGCTTTCCTCTCAAGTTGAACTGTCCTCGCAAGCTGTTATGTCCTTGCAAGCTGTGCTGTCCTATCAAGCTGTGCTGTCCTCGCAAGCTGCGCCGTCCTCGCAAGCTGTGCTGTGCTCGCAAGCAGTGCTGTCCTCGCAAGCTGTGCTGTCCAAGCAAGCTGTGCTGTCCTCGCAAGTTGTGCTGTCCTCGCAAGCTGTGCTGTCCTCGCAAGCTGTGCTGTCCTCGCAAGCTGTGCTGTCCTCGCAAGCTGTGCTGTCCTAGCAAGCTTTGCTGTCCTAGCAAGCTTTGCTGTCGCAACCTGTGCTGTCCTCGCAACCTGTGCTGTCCTCGCAAGCCGTGCTGTCCTCGCAAGCCGTGCTGTCCTCGCAAGCCATGCTGTTCTCGCAAGCTGTGCAGTCCTCGTAAGCTTTGCTGTCCTCCCAAGCATGTTTTGAAAAACACGAAGAGCAGAGACGCGCCGCGCCGAACCGCCTGACCCAGTGAGCGTAGTTTGCTTTGATATCGGACCGTGTGGCGAGGTAAAAAAATACTAGTTTCCACAGTGGAATGAAAGGAGAGTAACTGAAAGTGTTTAATTTGTAACTACATAAGACGAAAACGTAGCTTTTGCGCGAGTTTGTGTGATCCGTTTTTCGGTTTGTATTTGCGTCTTTGAGTGCGTTTTTGCCTGGGACAGTAAGGTCGTATCTAGTTGAAATTGATATCACGTACTGAGGTCGGTAGTCGCTTGGCGGTGTCAGAGTTTTAAAATTGTAAGTGAAGGCATCGAGGAGTTACGGACGTTTATGCAGCATGTTTTGAAAAACACGAAGAGCAGAGACGCGCCGCGCCGAACCGCCTGACCCAGTGAGCGTAGTTTGCTTTGATATCGGACCGTGTGGCGAGGTAAAAAAATACTAGTTTCCACAGTGGAATGAAAGGAGAGTAACTGAAAGTGTTTAATTTGTAACTACATAAGACGAAAACGTAGCTTTTGCGCGAGTTTGTGTGATCCGTTTTTCGGTTTGTATTTGCGTCTTTGAGTGCGTTTTTGCCTGGGACAGTAAGGTCGTATCTAGTTGAAATTGATATCACGTACTGAGGTCGGTAGTCGCTTGGCGGTGTCAGAGTTTTAAAATTGTAAGTGACGGCATCGAGGAGTTACGGACGTTTATGCAGCCTGATTTGAAACACGAAGAGCAGAGATGCGCCGCGCCGCCTGGCCCAGTGAGCGTAGTTTGCTTTGATATAGGACTGTGTGGCGACGTAAAAAAATACTAGTTTCCACAGTAGAATGAAAGGAGAGTATCGGAAAGTGGTTAATTTGTAATTACATGTGACGAAGAAGTAGCTTTTGCGTGAGTTTGTGTAATCCGTTTTTCTTTTCGGTTTGTATTTGCGTCTTTGAGTGCGTTTTTGCCTGGGACAGTAAGGTCGTATCTAGTTGAAATTGATATCACGTACTGAGGTCGGTAGTCGCTTGGCGGTGTCAGAGTTTTAAAATTGTAAGTGAAGGCATCGAGGAGTTACGGACGTTTATGCAGCATGTTTTGAAAAACACGAAGAGCAGAGACGCGCCGCGCCGAACCGCCTGACCCAGTGAGCGTAGTTTGCTTTGATATCGGACCGTGTGGCGAGGTAAAAACATACTAGTTTCCACAGTGGAATGAAAGGAGAGTAACTGAAAGTGTTTAATTTGTAACTACATAAGACGAAAACGTAGCTTTTGCGCGAGTTTGTGTGATCCGTTTTTCGGTTTGTATTTGCGTCTTTGAGTGCGTTTTTGCCTGGGACAGTAAGGTCGTATCTAGTTGAAATTGATATCACGTACTGAGGTCGGTAGTCGCTTGGCGGTGTCAGAGTTTTAAAATTGTAAGTGAAGGCATCGAGGAGTTACGGACGTTTATGCAGCATGTTTTGAAAAACACGAAGAGCAGAGACGCGCCGCGCCGAACCGCCTGACCCAGTGAGCGTAGTTTGCTTTGATATCGGACCGTGTGGCGAGGTAAAAAAATACTAGTTTCCACAGTGGAATGAAAGGAGAGTAACTGAAAGTGTTTAATTTGTAACTACATAAGACGAAAACGTAGCTTTTGCGCGAGTTTGTGTGATCCGTTTTTCGGTTTGTATTTGCGTCTTTGAGTGCGTTTTTGCCTGGGACAGTAAGGTCGTATCTAGTTGAAATTGATATCACGTACTGAGGTCGGTAGTCGCTTGGCGGTGTCAGAGTTTTAAAATTGTAAGTGAAGGCATCGAGGAGTTACGGACGTTTATGCAGCATGTTTTGAAAAACACGAAGAGCAGAGACGCGCCGCGCCGAACCGCCTGACCCAGTGAGCGTAGTTTGCTTTGATATCGGACCGTGTGGCGAGGTAAAAAAATACTAGTTTCCACAGTGGAATGAAAGGAGAGTAACTGAAAGTGTTTAATTTGTAACTACATAAGACGAAAACGTAGCTTTTGCGCGAGTTTGTGTGATCCGTTTTTCGGTTTGTATTTGCGTCTTTGAGTGCGTTTTTGCCTGGGACAGTAAGGTCGTATCTAGTTGAAATTGATATCACGTACTGAGGTCGGTAGTCGCTTGGCGGTGTCAGAGTTTTAAAATTGTAAGTGACGGCATCGAGGAGTTACGGACGTTTATGCAGCCTGATTTGAAACACGAAGAGCAGAGATGCGCCGCGCCGCCTGGCCCAGTGAGCGTAGTTTGCTTTGATATAGGACTGTGTGGCGACGTAAAAAAATACTAGTTTCCACAGTAGAATGAAAGGAGAGTATCGGAAAGTGGTTAATTTGTAATTACATGTGACGAAGAAGTAGCTTTTGCGTGAGTTTGTGTAATCCGTTTTTCTTTTCGGTTTGTATTTGCGTCTTTGAGTGCGTTTTTGCCTGGGACAGTAAGGTCGTATCTAGTTGAAATTGATATCACGTACTGAGGTCGGTAGTCGCTTGGCGGTGTCAGAGTTTTAAAATTGTAAGTGAAGGCATCGAGGAGTTACGGACGTTTATGCAGCATGTTTTGAAAAACACGAAGAGCAGAGACGCGCCGCGCCGAACCGCCTGACCCAGTGAGCGTAGTTTGCTTTGATATCGGACCGTGTGGCGAGGTAAAAACATACTAGTTTCCACAGTGGAATGAAAGGAGAGTAACTGAAAGTGTTTAATTTGTAACTACATAAGACGAAAACGTAGCTTTTGCGCGAGTTTGTGTGATCCGTTTTTCGGTTTGTATTTGCGTCTTTGAGTGCGTTTTTGCCTGGGACAGTAAGGTCGTATCTAGTTGAAATTGATATCACGTACTGAGGTCGGTAGTCGCTTGGCGGTGTCAGAGTTTTAAAATTGTAAGTGAAGGCATCGAGGAGTTACGGACGTTTATGCAGCATGTTTTGAAAAACACGAAGAGCAGAGACGCGCCGCGCCGAACCGCCTGACCCAGTGAGCGTAGTTTGCTTTGATATCGGACCGTGTGGCGAGGTAAAAAAATACTAGTTTCCACAGTGGAATGAAAGGAGAGTAACTGAAAGTGTTTAATTTGTAACTACATAAGACGAAAACGTAGCTTTTGCGCGAGTTTGTGTGATCCGTTTTTCGGTTTGTATTTGCGTCTTTGAGTGCGTTTTTGCCTGGGACAGTAAGGTCGTATCTAGTTGAAATTGATATCACGTACTGAGGTCGGTAGTCGCTTGGCGGTGTCAGAGTTTTAAAATTGTAAGTGAAGGCATCGAGGAGTTACGGACGTTTATGCAGCATGTTTTGAAAAACACGAAGAGCAGAGACGCGCCGCGCCGAACCGCCTGACCCAGTGAGCGTAGTTTGCTTTGATATCGGACCGTGTGGCGAGGTAAAAAAATACTAGTTTCCACAGTGGAATGAAAGGAGAGTAACTGAAAGTGTTTAATTTGTAACTACATAAGACGAAAACGTAGCTTTTGCGCGAGTTTGTGTGATCCGTTTTTCGGTTTGTATTTGCGTCTTTGAGTGCGTTTTTGCCTGGGACAGTAAGGTCGTATCTAGTTGAAATTGATATCACGTACTGAGGTCGGTAGTCGCTTGGCGGTGTCAGAGTTTTAAAATTGTAAGTGACGGCATCGAGGAGTTACGGACGTTTATGCAGCCTGATTTGAAACACGAAGAGCAGAGATGCGCCGCGCCGCCTGGCCCAGTGAGCGTAGTTTGCTTTGATATAGGACTGTGTGGCGACGTAAAAAAATACTAGTTTCCACAGTAGAATGAAAGGAGAGTATCGGAAAGTGGTTAATTTGTAATTACATGTGACGAAGAAGTAGCTTTTGCGTGAGTTTGTGTAATCCGTTTTTCTTTTCGGTTTGTATTTGCGTCTTTGAGTGCGTTTTTGCCTGGGACAGTAAGGTCGTATCTAGTTGAAATTGATATCACGTACTGAGGTCGGTAGTCGCTTGGCGGTGTCAGAGTTTTAAAATTGTAAGTGAAGGCATCGAGGAGTTACGGACGTTTATGCAGCATGTTTTGAAAAACACGAAGAGCAGAGACGCGCCGCGCCGAACCGCCTGACCCAGTGAGCGTAGTTTGCTTTGATATCGGACCGTGTGGCGAGGTAAAAACATACTAGTTTCCACAGTGGAATGAAAGGAGAGTAACTGAAAGTGTTTAATTTGTAACTACATAAGACGAAAACGTAGCTTTTGCGCGAGTTTGTGTGATCCGTTTTTCGGTTTGTATTTGCGTCTTTGAGTGCGTTTTTGCCTGGGACAGTAAGGTCGTATCTAGTTGAAATTGATATCACGTACTGAGGTCGGTAGTCGCTTGGCGGTGTCAGAGTTTTAAAATTGTAAGTGAAGGCATCGAGGAGTTACGGACGTTTATGCAGCATGTTTTGAAAAACACGAAGAGCAGAGACGCGCCGCGCCGAACCGCCTGACCCAGTGAGCGTAGTTTGCTTTGATATCGGACCGTGTGGCGAGGTAAAAAAATACTAGTTTCCACAGTGGAATGAAAGGAGAGTAACTGAAAGTGTTTAATTTGTAACTACATAAGACGAAAACGTAGCTTTTGCGCGAGTTTGTGTGATCCGTTTTTCGGTTTGTATTTGCGTCTTTGAGTGCGTTTTTGCCTGGGACAGTAAGGTCGTATCTAGTTGAAATTGATATCACGTACTGAGGTCGGTAGTCGCTTGGCGGTGTCAGAGTTTTAAAATTGTAAGTGAAGGCATCGAGGAGTTACGGACGTTTATGCAGCATGTTTTGAAAAACACGAAGAGCAGAGACGCGCCGCGCCGAACCGCCTGACCCAGTGAGCGTAGTTTGCTTTGATATCGGACCGTGTGGCGAGGTAAAAAAATACTAGTTTCCACAGTGGAATGAAAGGAGAGTAACTGAAAGTGTTTAATTTGTAACTACATAAGACGAAAACGTAGCTTTTGCGCGAGTTTGTGTGATCCGTTTTTCGGTTTGTATTTGCGTCTTTGAGTGCGTTTTTGCCTGGGACAGTAAGGTCGTATCTAGTTGAAATTGATATCACGTACTGAGGTCGGTAGTCGCTTGGCGGTGTCAGAGTTTTAAAATTGTAAGTGACGGCATCGAGGAGTTACGGACGTTTATGCAGCCTGATTTGAAACACGAAGAGCAGAGATGCGCCGCGCCGCCTGGCCCAGTGAGCGTAGTTTGCTTTGATATAGGACTGTGTGGCGACGTAAAAAAATACTAGTTTCCACAGTAGAATGAAAGGAGAGTATCGGAAAGTGGTTAATTTGTAATTACATGTGACGAAGAAGTAGCTTTTGCGTGAGTTTGTGTAATCCGTTTTTCTTTTCGGTTTGTATTTGCGTCTTTGAGTGCGTTTTTGCCTGGGACAGTAAGGTCGTATCTAGTTGAAATTGATATCACGTACTGAGGTCGGTAGTCGCTTGGCGGTGTCAGAGTTTTAAAATTGTAAGTGAAGGCATCGAGGAGTTACGGACGTTTATGCAGCATGTTTTGAAAAACACGAAGAGCAGAGACGCGCCGCGCCGAACCGCCTGACCCAGTGAGCGTAGTTTGCTTTGATATCGGACCGTGTGGCGAGGTAAAAACATACTAGTTTCCACAGTGGAATGAAAGGAGAGTAACTGAAAGTGTTTAATTTGTAACTACATAAGACGAAAACGTAGCTTTTGCGCGAGTTTGTGTGATCCGTTTTTCGGTTTGTATTTGCGTCTTTGAGTGCGTTTTTGCCTGGGACAGTAAGGTCGTATCTAGTTGAAATTGATATCACGTACTGAGGTCGGTAGTCGCTTGGCGGTGTCAGAGTTTTAAAATTGTAAGTGAAGGCATCGAGGAGTTACGGACGTTTATGCAGCATGTTTTGAAAAACACGAAGAGCAGAGACGCGCCGCGCCGAACCGCCTGACCCAGTGAGCGTAGTTTGCTTTGATATCGGACCGTGTGGCGAGGTAAAAAAATACTAGTTTCCACAGTGGAATGAAAGGAGAGTAACTGAAAGTGTTTAATTTGTAACTACATAAGACGAAAACGTAGCTTTTGCGCGAGTTTGTGTGATCCGTTTTTCGGTTTGTATTTGCGTCTTTGAGTGCGTTTTTGCCTGGGACAGTAAGGTCGTATCTAGTTGAAATTGATATCACGTACTGAGGTCGGTAGTCGCTTGGCGGTGTCAGAGTTTTAAAATTGTAAGTGAAGGCATCGAGGAGTTACGGACGTTTATGCAGCATGTTTTGAAAAACACGAAGAGCAGAGACGCGCCGCGCCGAACCGCCTGACCCAGTGAGCGTAGTTTGCTTTGATATCGGACCGTGTGGCGAGGTAAAAAAATACTAGTTTCCACAGTGGAATGAAAGGAGAGTAACTGAAAGTGTTTAATTTGTAACTACATAAGACGAAAACGTAGCTTTTGCGCGAGTTTGTGTGATCCGTTTTTCGGTTTGTATTTGCGTCTTTGAGTGCGTTTTTGCCTGGGACAGTAAGGTCGTATCTAGTTGAAATTGATATCACGTACTGAGGTCGGTAGTCGCTTGGCGGTGTCAGAGTTTTAAAATTGTAAGTGACGGCATCGAGGAGTTACGGACGTTTATGCAGCCTGATTTGAAACACGAAGAGCAGAGATGCGCCGCGCCGCCTGGCCCAGTGAGCGTAGTTTGCTTTGATATAGGACTGTGTGGCGACGTAAAAAAATACTAGTTTCCACAGTAGAATGAAAGGAGAGTATCGGAAAGTGGTTAATTTGTAATTACATGTGACGAAGAAGTAGCTTTTGCGTGAGTTTGTGTAATCCGTTTTTCTTTTCGGTTTGTATTTGCGTCTTTGAGTGCGTTTTTGCCTGGGACAGTAAGGTCGTATCTAGTTGAAATTGATATCACGTACTGAGGTCGGTAGTCGCTTGGCGGTGTCAGAGTTTTAAAATTGTAAGTGAAGGCATCGAGGAGTTACGGACGTTTATGCAGCATGTTTTGAAAAACACGAAGAGCAGAGACGCGCCGCGCCGAACCGCCTGACCCAGTGAGCGTAGTTTGCTTTGATATCGGACCGTGTGGCGAGGTAAAAACATACTAGTTTCCACAGTGGAATGAAAGGAGAGTAACTGAAAGTGTTTAATTTGTAACTACATAAGACGAAAACGTAGCTTTTGCGCGAGTTTGTGTGATCCGTTTTTCGGTTTGTATTTGCGTCTTTGAGTGCGTTTTTGCCTGGGACAGTAAGGTCGTATCTAGTTGAAATTGATATCACGTACTGAGGTCGGTAGTCGCTTGGCGGTGTCAGAGTTTTAAAATTGTAAGTGAAGGCATCGAGGAGTTACGGACGTTTATGCAGCATGTTTTGAAAAACACGAAGAGCAGAGACGCGCCGCGCCGAACCGCCTGACCCAGTGAGCGTAGTTTGCTTTGATATCGGACCGTGTGGCGAGGTAAAAAAATACTAGTTTCCACAGTGGAATGAAAGGAGAGTAACTGAAAGTGTTTAATTTGTAACTACATAAGACGAAAACGTAGCTTTTGCGCGAGTTTGTGTGATCCGTTTTTCGGTTTGTATTTGCGTCTTTGAGTGCGTTTTTGCCTGGGACAGTAAGGTCGTATCTAGTTGAAATTGATATCACGTACTGAGGTCGGTAGTCGCTTGGCGGTGTCAGAGTTTTAAAATTGTAAGTGAAGGCATCGAGGAGTTACGGACGTTTATGCAGCATGTTTTGAAAAACACGAAGAGCAGAGACGCGCCGCGCCGAACCGCCTGACCCAGTGAGCGTAGTTTGCTTTGATATCGGACCGTGTGGCGAGGTAAAAAAATACTAGTTTCCACAGTGGAATGAAAGGAGAGTAACTGAAAGTGTTTAATTTGTAACTACATAAGACGAAAACGTAGCTTTTGCGCGAGTTTGTGTGATCCGTTTTTCGGTTTGTATTTGCGTCTTTGAGTGCGTTTTTGCCTGGGACAGTAAGGTCGTATCTAGTTGAAATTGATATCACGTACTGAGGTCGGTAGTCGCTTGGCGGTGTCAGAGTTTTAAAATTGTAAGTGACGGCATCGAGGAGTTACGGACGTTTATGCAGCCTGATTTGAAACACGAAGAGCAGAGATGCGCCGCGCCGCCTGGCCCAGTGAGCGTAGTTTGCTTTGATATAGGACTGTGTGGCGACGTAAAAAAATACTAGTTTCCACAGTAGAATGAAAGGAGAGTATCGGAAAGTGGTTAATTTGTAATTACATGTGACGAAGAAGTAGCTTTTGCGTGAGTTTGTGTAATCCGTTTTTCTTTTCGGTTTGTATTTGCGTCTTTGAGTGCGTTTTTGCCTGGGACAGTAAGGTCGTATCTAGTTGAAATTGATATCACGTACTGAGGTCGGTAGTCGCTTGGCGGTGTCAGAGTTTTAAAATTGTAAGTGAAGGCATCGAGGAGTTACGGACGTTTATGCAGCATGTTTTGAAAAACACGAAGAGCAGAGACGCGCCGCGCCGAACCGCCTGACCCAGTGAGCGTAGTTTGCTTTGATATCGGACCGTGTGGCGAGGTAAAAACATACTAGTTTCCACAGTGGAATGAAAGGAGAGTAACTGAAAGTGTTTAATTTGTAACTACATAAGACGAAAACGTAGCTTTTGCGCGAGTTTGTGTGATCCGTTTTTCGGTTTGTATTTGCGTCTTTGAGTGCGTTTTTGCCTGGGACAGTAAGGTCGTATCTAGTTGAAATTGATATCACGTACTGAGGTCGGTAGTCGCTTGGCGGTGTCAGAGTTTTAAAATTGTAAGTGAAGGCATCGAGGAGTTACGGACGTTTATGCAGCATGTTTTGAAAAACACGAAGAGCAGAGACGCGCCGCGCCGAACCGCCTGACCCAGTGAGCGTAGTTTGCTTTGATATCGGACCGTGTGGCGAGGTAAAAAAATACTAGTTTCCACAGTGGAATGAAAGGAGAGTAACTGAAAGTGTTTAATTTGTAACTACATAAGACGAAAACGTAGCTTTTGCGCGAGTTTGTGTGATCCGTTTTTCGGTTTGTATTTGCGTCTTTGAGTGCGTTTTTGCCTGGGACAGTAAGGTCGTATCTAGTTGAAATTGATATCACGTACTGAGGTCGGTAGTCGCTTGGCGGTGTCAGAGTTTTAAAATTGTAAGTGAAGGCATCGAGGAGTTACGGACGTTTATGCAGCATGTTTTGAAAAACACGAAGAGCAGAGACGCGCCGCGCCGAACCGCCTGACCCAGTGAGCGTAGTTTGCTTTGATATCGGACCGTGTGGCGAGGTAAAAAAATACTAGTTTCCACAGTGGAATGAAAGGAGAGTAACTGAAAGTGTTTAATTTGTAACTACATAAGACGAAAACGTAGCTTTTGCGCGAGTTTGTGTGATCCGTTTTTCGGTTTGTATTTGCGTCTTTGAGTGCGTTTTTGCCTGGGACAGTAAGGTCGTATCTAGTTGAAATTGATATCACGTACTGAGGTCGGTAGTCGCTTGGCGGTGTCAGAGTTTTAAAATTGTAAGTGACGGCATCGAGGAGTTACGGACGTTTATGCAGCCTGATTTGAAACACGAAGAGCAGAGATGCGCCGCGCCGCCTGGCCCAGTGAGCGTAGTTTGCTTTGATATAGGACTGTGTGGCGACGTAAAAAAATACTAGTTTCCACAGTAGAATGAAAGGAGAGTATCGGAAAGTGGTTAATTTGTAATTACATGTGACGAAGAAGTAGCTTTTGCGTGAGTTTGTGTAATCCGTTTTTCTTTTCGGTTTGTATTTGCGTCTTTGAGTGCGTTTTTGCCTGGGACAGTAAGGTCGTATCTAGTTGGCGGTGTCAAAGTATCATGCCGTAAGTGAAGTGGTGTCAGAGTTTTAAGACTGTAGGTGACGTGTCGTTAGATGCGTAGATGCAGTAGATATTCCGGGCACCGCTAAGTGTACCCCGGCCTCTCGCTGTCACTTGGTCGGAGTGGCCGCCTTATAACGTAACTGGAAGCAAGCGGAGCGCAGCGGAGTCGCATTGCAAAGTCGCTTGCTAAGTCGGGCAGCTTGGAGGGGAACAAGAAGTCGCTTGCTAAGTCGGGCGGCTAGGAGGGCGACATAATGCATGCTGCCAAGCCAACAGGCTGCGCACTGCACACTCGTGCCTCCCACCCCCCCACAAACCACACAGGTGATACAAATGCGCCTGTTGAAATAACTTGTTTGCGACCTTGCTTGTTAAGTTGGGAAGCAAGTGAGGAAGCAGCTCGTGCGCCGCGACGAAGCCATCAGACACACCAGCCCCCAAGCAGCAATTAAAATTGTCGCTGTTAATTGTATTAGCAGGCATGCCACCCCCGCCTCTGACGGCGCGTAATACAGCTTATTTTTTTTTTCCCCTTGCTGGCTTTCCTTCTAGACACCCTTTCACTGCTGCCACACAGCACTGGTTGTGTTTTAAATATTATGTAATGCTCCAATTATTTTAATGCAGCCCAATTGCGACGATTTGTGTGTGTGTGTGTGTGTTCTGGAAATTTCTGTTTTGCTTTCTCAGTCGGGAAGCTAGGGTTGCAACAATATTATATTGAATCCTGCTAACTCAGGAAGTGCAGCCTGGAAGCAAATAGCTGAACATGGATTTTATGACGCCTCCAGGCGACTGTGAGAGGCTGTGCTCATCCCTGGATTCGCACCACGGGATATCGGCCGCGAGCTGCGAATTCCGACGAATGACGGGCCGCATTTTGTGCCCCATAACCCCCCCCCCCAACACACCCCCTATCGCAATACTGGACCGCGCTTTCCGACGCATTCTGTGGTGTCACCGCCAGACACCACACTTGCTAGGTGGTACTTTAAATCGGCCGCGGTCCATTTAGTACATGTCGGACCCGCGTGTCGCCACTGTGTGATCGCAGACCTAGCGCCACCACAAGGCAGGTCTCGAGATACGGAATAGCACTCGCCCCAGTTGTACGACGACTTTGCTAGCGACTACACTGACGAAGCCTTTCTCTCATTTGCCGAGAGACAGTTAGAATAGCCTTCAGCTAAGTCCATGACTACGACATAGCAAGGCGCCATTAACCGTATCTGAAGATAGTCTTATTTGTATTATCAAGAGCGATGTACCACAAGGATGGAATAAAGTTAAGTATTCGAGGAGCTGCATACTTTTCTTATTAGCATTCAATACTTATCCTGTTCCAGAAATCACGCCCGTCTGCGTTAGATAGCGTGCATTTCGGCCTCCTCTATCTACAAGGTGTTGGCACATTTGCCAACACATCACATTCCGTCCTTGGCGTACAATGTATCGTCTGCCCTGTGCCCCCCCCCCCTCCTCACACTTTCCTTTTTTTATAGTTACAGTCTATAGAAATCCCTCCGCGTTTTCGGCAGGCACTTCATCTGTAACACTACGTTATGTGAATGGGCGGCACAAGTGGCAGCGTGGATTTATGCGGCATTAGGCATGTCTAGCAGTACTGGTACGGCTGTCTCTCATCTTTTGTATTACGGTGGATATCTTGCCTTCGATTGTCGTCTGACAACTTGTTAATTGGCGCCACACAGCACAGCTTATGGTACTGATTATTGTAATGCTCCAGTCGTCAGGAATTTCGATGCACCTGTTTGATCTGTCCATTCCTGTTGTTGTCTTGACAGACAGCATGACTGATATTAGACACCACACCGACCAGTGTCTTTTATTCTAGCCACCATGTGGCTCGACTACCATTCTACACTTTGGTTTCCCCACTTTATTATTCAGTAGCGCCTACTGTTGTGGAAGTTCTTCCTTCTTACCTCACCTCACACTTAGTACTTGTTTTCACCTTTTGAGTCTCCACTTCACTGCCTGTACAGCGTTTTCGTGTGTTCTCAATTGTAGTAAACATACCATCTACACACTATGTATATTTATATTTATATATATTTTTCTCTATCCTCCTCCACTCACTTTATACTTATATTACCTGTTACTTTCGTTCCTTCCTTATTTCTCTCCGCCGTTTCCTCTTTGCCCGATACATCCTCCCTCTTCTCACCATGGCTTCCTTCTCCTCCTCTCATCCTTCCCCATATTACTATCCTCTTCAACTCTCTCAAACATACTTTCCTCATACATTCCCTCCCTCCCTCCCACCCTTCTTCCTACATACTACTTTTTCTCCTCCCCATCTCTTTCTTTCCGCATTACAGCATGCAAAGCAGTCTATTCAAGTTCTGTGGTTAATACACACATCTCAGCTGCAAAAGCATCTGTTACTGAACATGCAAGAGATAGCTTGCATGGAGGAGTGACTGCTTATGCAAAACTTACTCTGCACATTTGAGATACTATAGATGCAAGAGTTGCAGCACACATTATTCATGTTCTATTAGCGAAAACTGCTGAAGGTGAAATTATTCCTATTCATATCAGTATATCTGTACATGCAAGTGTTACTGTATACAGAAAGGTTGCACCAAATGAAACTGTTACTGAATGTACAATGGTTAAGGCACTAGAAGGTTAATCACAAGGTCTACTATCCTTGCAAGTTGTGCTGTCCTCTCAAGTTGTGCTGTCCTCTCAAGTTGTGCTGTCCTCTTAAGTTGAGCTGTCCTCTCTAGTTGAGCTATCCTCTCAAGTTGAGCTATCCTCTCAAGTTGAGCTGCCCTCTCAAGTTCAGCTCTCCTCGCAAGCCGTGCTGTCCTCGCAAGCTGTGCTGTCCTCGCAAGCTGTGCTGTCCTCGAAGCTGTGCTGTCCTCGCAAGCTGTGCTGTCCTCGCAAGCTGTGCTGTCCTCGCAAGCTGTGCTGTCCTCGAAAGCTGTGCTGTCCTCGCAATCCGTGCTGTCCTCGCAAGCTGTGCTGTCCTCGCAAGCCGTGCTGTACTCGCAAGCTGTGCTGTCCTCGCAAGCCGTGCTGTCGTCGCAATCCATGCTGTCCTCGCAAGCTGTGATGTCCGCGCAAGCTTTGCTGTTGGCCCAAGCTGTGCTGTCCGCGCAAGCTGTGCTGTCTGCCCAAGTTGAGCTGCCCTCTCAAGTTGAGCTGCCCTCTCAAGTTGAGCTGCCCTCTCAAGTTGAGCTGCCCTCTCAAGTTGAGCTGTCCTCTCAAGTTGAGCTGTCCTCTCAAGTTGAGGTGTCCTCTCAAGTGGTGCTTTCCTCTCAAGTAGTGCTGTGCTCTCAAGTTGAGCTGTCCTCACAAGTTGAGCTGTCCTCTCAAGTTGAGCTGTCCGCTCAAGTTGAGCTGTCCTCTCAAGTTGAGCTGTCCTCTCAAGTTGAACTGTCCTCTCAAGTTGAGCTGTCCTCTCAAGTTGAACTGTCCTCTCAAGTTGAGCTGTCCTCTCAAGTTGAACTGTCCTCAAAAGCTGTGCTGTCCTTGCAAGCTGTGCTGTCCTATCAAGCTGTGCTGTCCTCGCAAGCTGTGCTGTCCTCGCAAGCTGTGCTGTCCTCTCAAGTTGAGCTGCCCTCTCGAGTTGAGCTGTCCTCTCAAGTTGAGCTGTCCTCTCAAGTTGAGCTGTCCTCGCAAGCTGTGCTGTCCTCGCAAGCTGTGCTGTCCTCACAAGCTGTGCTGTCCTCACATGCTGTGCTGTGCTGTCCTCGCAATCTGTGCTGCCCGCGGAAGCTGTGCTGTCCTCACAACCTGTGCTGTCCTCGCAAGCCGTGCTGTCCTCACAAGCCGTGCTGTCCTCACAAGCCGTGCTGTCCTCACAAGCCGTGCTGTCCTCGCAAGCCATGCTGTCCTCGCAAGCCATGCTGTCCTCGCAAGCCATGCTGTCCTCGCAAGCCATGCTGTCCTCACAAGCCGTGCTGTCCTCGCAAGCTGTGCTGTCCTCGCAAGCCGTGCTGTCTTCGCAAGCTTTGCTGTCCTCGCAAGATTTCCTGTCCTAGCATGCTCTGCTGTCCTCCCAAGTTATGCTGTCCTCGCAAGTTTTGCTGTCCTCACAAGATGTGCTGTCCTCTCAAGTTGTGCTGTCCTCTCAAGTTGTGCTGTCCTCTCAAATTGTGCTGTCCTCTCAAGTTGTGCTGTCCTCTCAAGTTGTGCTGTCCTCTCAAGTTGAGCTGTCCTCTCAAGTTGTGCTGTCCTCTCAAGTTGAGCGGTATTCTCAAGTTGAGCTTTCCTCTCTAGTAGATCTGTCCTCTTTAGTTGAACTGTCCTCTTTAGTTGAGCTGTCCTCTTTAGTTGAGCTGTCCTCTCTAGTTGAGCTGTCCTCTCTAGTTGAGCTGTCCTCTCAAGTTGAGCTGTCCTCTCAAGTTGAGCTGTCCTCTCAAGTTGAGCTGTCCTCTCAAGTTGAGCTCTCCTCTAAATTTGAGCTGTCATATCAAGGTGAGCTGTCCTCTCAAGTTGAGCTGTCCTCTCAAGTTGAGCTGTCCTCGCAAGCTGTGCTGTCCTCGCAAGCTGTGCTGTCCTCGCAAGCTGTGCTGTCCTCGCAAGCCATGCTGTCCACACCAACCGTGCTGTCCTCGCAAGCCGTGCTGTCCTCGCAAGCCATGCTGTCCTTGAAAGCCGTGCTGTCCTCAAAGCTGTGCTGCCCTCGCAAGCCGTGCTGTCCTCACAAGCCGTGCTATCCTCGCAAGCCTTGCTTTCCTCGTCAGCCGTGCTGTCTTCGCAAACCGTGCTGTCCTCGCAAGCCATGCTGTCCTCGCAAGCCGTGCTGTCCTCGCAAGCTTTGCTGTCCTTGCAAGCCGTGCTGTCATTCCAAGCGGTGCTGTCCTCGCAAGTTGTACTGTCGTCTCAAGTTGAGCTGTCGCCTCAAGGCCGGCCGCGGTGGTCTAGCGGTTCAGGCGCTCAGTCCGGAACCGCGCGACTGCAACGGTCGCAGGTTCCAATCCTGCCTCGGGCATGGATGTGTGTGATGTCCTTAGGTTAGTTAGGTTTAAGTAGTTCTAAGTCTAGGGGACTGATGACCACAGATGTTAAGTCCCATAGTGCTCAGAGCCATTTGAACCATTTTTTTTTGTCGCCTCAAGTTGGGTTGTCCTCTCAAGTTGAGCTGTCCTCTCAAGTTGATCTCTCCTCTCTAGTTGATCTGTCCTCTATAGTTGATCTGTCCACTCTAGTTGAGATGTCCTCTCTAGTTGAGCTGTCCTCTCAGGTTGAGCTGTCCCCGCAAGCTGTGCTGTCCCCGCAAGGTGTGCTGTACTCGCAAGCTGTGCTGTCTGTGCAAGCTGTGCTGTCTTCGCAAGCTGTGTTGTCCTCACAAGCTGTGCTGACCACGCATGCTGTGCTGTCCTCGCAAGCCGTGCTGTCCTCGCAAGCCGTGCTGTCCTCGCAAGCCGTGCTGTCCTCGCAAGCAGTGCTGTCCTCACAAGCCATGCTGTCCTCACAAGCCGTGCTGTCCTCGCAAGCCGTGCTGTCCTCGCAAGCCGTGTTGTCCTCGCAAGCTGTGCTGTCCTCGCAAGCTGTGCTGTCCTCGGAAGCTGTGCTGTCCTCGCAAGCCGTGCTGTCCCCGCAAGCCGTGCTGTCCCCGCAAGCCGTGCTGTCCCCGCAAGCCGTGCTGTACCCGCAAGCCTTGCTGTCCTTGCAAGCTGTGCTGTCCTTGCAAGCCGTGCTGTCCTCGCAAGCTTTGCTGTCCTCTCAAGTTGTGCTGTCCACCCAAGTTGTGCTGTCCTCTCAAGTTGTGCTGTCCTCTCAAGTTGAACTGTCCTCTCAAGTTGAGCTGTCCTCTCAAGTTGAGCTGTTCTGTCAAGTTGAGCTGTCCTCTCAAGTTGAGCTGTCCTCTCAAGTTGAGCTGTCCTCTCAAGTTGAGCTGTCCTCTCAAGTTGACCTGTCCTCTCAAGTTGAGCTCTCCTCTCATGTTGAGCTCTCCTCTCAAGTTGAGCTCTCCTCTCAAGTTGAGGTGTACTCTCAAGTTGAGCTGTCCTCTCAAGTTGAGCTGTCCTCTCAAGTTGAGCTGTCCTCACAAGCTGTGCTGTCCTCACAAGCTGTGCTGTCCTCGCAAGTTGTGCTGTCCTCGCAAGTTGTGCTGTCCTCGCAAGCTGTGCTGTCCTCGAAAGCTGTGCTGTCCTTGCAAGCTTTGCTGTCCTCCCAAGCTGTGCTGTCGTCTCAAGCTGTGCTGTCCCCACAAGCTGTGCTGTCTCCACAAACTGTGCTGTCCCTGCAAGCTGTGCTGTCCTCGCAAGCTTTGCTGTCCTCGCAAGGTGTGCTCTCCTCGCAAGCTGTGTTGTCCTCGCAAGCTGTGCTGTCCTCGCAAACTGTGTTGTCCTTGCAAATTGTGCCGTCCTCGCAAGCTGTGCTGTCCTCGCAAGCTGTGCTGTCCTCGCAAGCTGTGCTGTCCTCGCAAGCTGTGCTGTCCTCGCAAGCTGTGCTGTCCTCGCAAGTTGTGCTGTCCTCGCAAACTGTGCTGTCCTCACAATCGGTTCTGTCCTCGCAAGCTGTGCTGTCCTCGCAATCGGTTCTGTCCTCGCAAGCCGTGCTGTCCTCGCAAGCCGTGCTGTCCTCGCAAGCTGTGCTGTCCTCGCAAGCTGTGCTGTCCTCGCAAGCTGTGCTGTCCTCGCAAGCTGTGCTGTCCTCGCAAGCTGTGCTGACCTTGCAAGCCGTGCTGTCCTCGCAAGCTTTGCTGTCCTCTCAAGTTGTGCTGTCCACCCAAGTTGTGCTGTCCACCCAAGTTGTGCTGTCCACCCAAGTTGTGCTGTCCTCTCAAGTTGAACTGTCCTCTCAAGTTGAGCTGTCCTGTCAAGGTGAGCTGTCCTCTCAAGTTGAGCTGTCCTCTCAAGTTGAGCTGTCCTCTCAAGTTGAGCTGTCCTCTCAAGTTGAGCTGTCCTCTCAAGTTGAGCTCTCCTCTCAAGTTGAGCTCTCCTCTCAAGTTGAGCTCTCCTCTCAAGTTGAGGTGTACTCTCAAGTTGAGCTGTCCTCTCAAGTTGAGCTGTCCTCTCAAGTTGAGCTGTCCTCTCAAGTTGAGCTCTCCTTGCAAGCTGTGCTGTCCTCGCAAGCTTTGCTGTCTTCGCAAGGTGTGCTCTCCTCGCAAGCTGTGTTGTCCTCGCAAGCTGTGCTGTCCTCGCAAGCTGTGTTGTCCTTGCAAATTGTGCTGTCCTCGCAAGCTGTGCTGTCCTCGCAAGCTGTGCTGTCCTCGCAAGCTGTGCTGTCCTCGCAAGCTGTGCAGTCCTCGCAAGCTGTGCTGTCTTCGCTAGCTGTGCTGTCCTTGCAAGCTGTGCTGTCCTCGCAAGCTGTGCTGTCCTCGGAAGCTGTGTTGTCCTCGGAAGCTGTGCTGTCCTCAGAAGCTGTCCTTTCCTCGGAAGCTGTGCTGTCCCCGCAACCCGTGCTGTCCTCGCCAGCCGTGCTGTCCTCGCAAGCCGTGCTGTCCTCGCAAGCCGTGTTGTCCTCGCAAGCTGTGCTGTCCTCGCAAGCTGTGCTGTCCTCGGAAGCTGTGCTGTCCTCGCAAGCCGTGCTGTCTCCGCAAGCCGTGATGTCCCCGCAAGCCGTGCTGTCCTCGCAAGCCGTTCTGTCCTTGCAAGACGTGCTGTCCTCGCAAGCTTTGCTGTGCTCGCAAGCTGTGCTGTCCACCCAAGTTGTGCTGTCATCTCAAAATGTGCTCTCATCTCGAGTTGTGCTGTCCTCTAAAGTTGAGCTGTCCTGTCAAGTTGAGCGGTCCTCTCAAGTTGAGCTCTCCTCTCAAGTTGAGCTCTCCTCTCAAGTTGAGCTGTCCTCTCAAGTTGAGCTGTCCTCTCAAGTTGAGCTCTCCTCTCATGTTGAGCTCTCCTCTCAAGTTGAGATGTACTCTCAAGTTGATCTGTCCTCTCAAGTTGAGCTGTCCTCTCAAGTTGAGCTGTCCTCACAAGCTGTGCTGTCCTTGCAAGCTGTGCTGTCCTCGCAAGTTGTGCTGTCCTCCCAAGCTGTACTGTCCTCGCAAGCTGTGCTGTCCACGCAAGCTGTGCTGTCATCGCAAGCTGTGCTGTCCTTGCAAGCCGTGCTGTCCTCGCAGGCCGTGCTGTCCTCGCAAGCCTTGCTGTCCTCGCAAGCTGTGCTGTCTTCGCTAGCTGTGCTGTCCTCGCAAGCTGTGCTGTCCTCGCAAGCTGTGCTGTCCTCGCAAGCTGTGCTGTCCTCGCAAGTTGTGCTGTCCTCGCAAGCTGTGCTGTCCTCGCAAGCTGTGCTGTCTCGCAAGCTGTGCTGTCCTCGCAAGCTGTGCTGTCCCTGCAAGCCGTGCTGTCCTCGCAGGCCCTGCTGTCCTCGCAGGCCGTGCTGTCCTCGCAAGCCTTGCTGTCCTCGCAAGCTGTGCTGTCCTCGCTAGCTGTGCTGTCCTCGCAAGCTGTGCTGTCGTCGCAAGCTGTGCTGTCCTCGCAAGCTGTGCTGTCCTCGCAAGCTGTGCTGTCCTCGCAAGCTGTGCTGTACTCGCAAGCTGTGCTGTCCTCGCAAGCTGTGCTGTCCTCGCAAGCTGTGCTGTCCTCGCAATCTGTGCAGTCCTCGCAAGCTGTGCTGTCTTCGCTAGCTGTGCTGTCCTCGCAAGCTGTGCTGTCCTCGCAAGCAGTGCTGTCCTCAGAAGCTGTATTGTCCTCAGAAGCTGTGCTGTCCTCGGAAGCTGTCCTGTCCTCGGAAGCTGTGCTGTCCTCGCAACCCGTGGTGTCCTCGCAACCTGTGCTGTCTTCGCAAGCCATGCTGTCCTCGCGACACGTGCTGTCCTCGCAAGGCGTGCTGTCCTCGCAAGCCATGCTGTCCTGGCAAGCCGTGCTGTCCTCGCAAACCATGCTGTCTTCGCAAGCCGTGCTGTCCTCGCAAGCTGTGCTGTTCTTGCAAGCCGTGCTGTCCTCGCAAGCCATGCTGTCCTCGCAATTTTAGCGGTCCTCGCAAGCTGTGCTGTCCTCCCAAGCTGTGCTGTCCTCAAAAGTTGTGCTGTCATCTCAAGTTGAGCTGTCCTCTCAAGTTGAGCTGTCCTCTTAAGTTGAGCTGTCCTCTCAAGTTAAGCTGTCCTCTCTAGTTGATCTGTCCTCTCTAGTTGAACTGTCCTCTTTAGTTGAGCTGCCCTCTCTAGTTGAGCTGTCCTCTCTAGTTGAGCTGTCCTCTCTAGTTGAGCTGTCCTCTCTAGTTGAGCTGCCCTCTAAAGTTCAGCTCTCCTCTCAAATTGAGCTCTCCTCTCAACTTGAGCTCTCCTCTCAAGTTGAGCTCTCCTCTCAAGTTGAGCGGTCATCTCAAGGTGAGCTGTCCTCTCAAGTTGAGCCGTCCTCGCAAGCTGTGCTGTCCTCGCAAGCTGTGCTGTCCTCGCAAGCTGTGCTGTCCTCGCAAGCTGTGCTGTCCTCGCAAGCTGTGCTGTCCTCGCAAGCTGTGCTGTCCTCGCAAGCTGTGCTGTCCTCGCAAGCTGTGCTGTCCTCGCAAGCCGTGCTGTCCTTGCCAGCCATGCTGTACTCGCAAGCCATGCTAGCCTCGTAGGCATTGCTGTTCCTCAAAACTTGAGCAGTCCTCTCAAGTTGTGTTCTCCTCTCAAGTTGAACTGTCCTCGCAACTTGAGCTGTCCTCTCAAGTTGAGCTGTCCTCGCAAGCTGTGCTGTCCTCGCAAGCCGTGCTGTCCTCGCAAGCAGTGCTGTCCTCGCAAGCCGTGCTGTCCTCGCAAGCCTTGCTGTCCTCGCAAGCTGTGCTGTCCTCGCAAGCTGTGCTGTTCTCGCAAGCTGTGCTGTCCTCACAAGCTGTGCTGTCCTCGCAAGCTGTGCTGTCCTCGCAAGCTGTGCTCTCCTCGCAAGCTGTGCAGTCCTCGCAAGCTGTGCTGTCTTCGCTAGCTGTGCTGTCCTTGCAAGCTGTGCTGTCCTTGCAAGCTGTGCTGTCCTCGGAAGCTGTGTTGTCCTAAGAAGCTGTGCTGTCCTCGGAAGCTGTGCTGTCCTCGGAAGCTGTGCTGTCCTCGCAACCCGTGCTGTCCTCACAACCTGTGCCGGCCTCGCAAGCCGTGCTGTCCTCGCAAGCCGTGCTGTCCTCGCAAGCCGTATTGTCCTCGCAAGCTGTGCTGTGCACGCAAGCTGTGCTGTCCTCGGAAGCTGTGCTGTCCTCGCAAGCCGTGCTGTCCCCGCAAGCCGTGCTGTCCTAACAAGCCATGCTGTCCTCGCAAGCCGTTCTGTCCTTGCAAGCCGTGCTGTCCTCGCAAGCTTTGCTGTGCTCGCAAGCTGTGCTGTCCACCCAAGTTGTGCTGTCATCTCAAGTTGTGCTGTCATCTCGAGTTGTCCTGTCCTCTAAAGTTGAGCTGTCCTCTCAAGTTGAACTGTCCTCTCAAGTTGAGCTGTCCTCTCAAGTTGAGCTGTTCTGTCAAGTTGAGCTGTCTTCTCAAGTTGAGCTGTCCTCTCAAGTTGAGCTGTCCTCTCAAGTTGAGCTGTCCTCTCAAGTTGAGCTCTCCTCTCATGTTGAGCTCTCCTCTCAAGTTGAGCTCTCCTCTCAAGTTGAGGTGTACTCTCAAGTTGAGCTGTCCTCTCAAGTTGAGCTGTCCTCTCAAGTTGAGCTGTCCTCGCAAGGTGTGCTGTTCTCGCAAGCTGTGCTGTCCTCGCAAGCTTTGTTGTCCTCGCAAGCTTTGTTGTCCTCGCAAGCTGTGCTGTCCTCGCAAGCTGTGCTGTCCTCGCAAGCTGTGCTGTCCCTGCAAGCCGTGCTGTCCTCGCAGGCCGTGCTGTCCTCGCAGGCCTTGCTGTCCTCGCAAGGTGTGCTGTCCTCGCTAGCTGTGCTGTCCTCGCAAGCTGTGCTGTCCTCGCAAGCTGTGCTGTCCTCGCAAGCTGTGCTGTCCTCGCAAGCTGTGCTGTCCTCGCAAGCTGTGCTGTCCTCGCAAGTTGTGCTGTCCTCGCAAGCTGTGCTGTCCTCGCAAGCTGTGCTGTCCTCGCAAGCTGTGCTGTCCTCGCAAGCTGTGCTGTCCTCGCAAGCTGTGCTGTCCCTGCAAGCCGTGCTGTCCTCGCAGGCCATGTTGTCTTCGCAAGCCTTGCTGTCCTCGCAAGCTGTGCTGTCCTCGCTAGCTGTGCTGTCCTCGCAAGCTGTGCTGTCCTCGCAAGCTGTGCTGTCCCTGCAAGCCGTGCTGTCATCGCAGGCCGTGCTGTCCTCGCAGGCCGTGCTGTCCTCGCAAGCCTTTCTGTCCTCGCAAGCTGTGCTGTCCTCGCTAGCTGTGCTGTCCTCGCAAGCTGTGCTGTCCTCGCAAGCTGTGCTGTCCTCGCAAGCTGTGCTGTCCTCGCAAGCTGTGCTGTCCTCGCAAGCTGTGTTGTCCTCGCAAGCTGTGCTGTCCTCGCAAGCTGTGCTGTCCACGCAAGCTGTGCTGTCCTCGCAAGCTGTGCTGTCCTCGCAAGCTGTGCTGTCCTCGGAAGCTGTGTTGTCCTCGGAAGCTGTGCTGTCCTCGCAACCTGTGCTGTCCTCGCAAGCCTTGCTGTCCTCGCAACCCGTGCTGACCTCGCAAGGTGTGCTGTCCTCGCAAGCCGTGCTGTCCTGGCAAGCCGTGCTGTCCTCGCAAACCGTGCTGTCCTCGCAAGCCGTGCTGTCCTCGCAAGCTGTGCTGTTCTTGCAAGCCGTGCTGTCCTCGCAAGCCGTGCTGTCCTCGCAATTTTAGCGGTCCTCGCAAGCTGTGCTGTCCTCCCAAGCTGTGCTGTCCTCGAAAGTTGTGCTGTCGTCTCTAGTTGAGCTGTCCTCTCAAGTTGAGCTGTCCTCTTAAGTTGAGCTGTTCTCTCAAGTTGAGCTGTCCTCTCTAGTTGATCTGTCCTCTCTAGTTGAACTGTCCTCTTTAATTGAGCTGTCCTCTCTAGTTGAGCTGTCATCTCTAGTTGAGCTGTCCTCTCTAGTTGAGCTGTCCTCTCTAGTTGAGCTGTCCTCTCAAGTTGAGCTCTCCTCTCAAATTGAGCTCTCCTCTCAAGTTGAGCTCTCCTCTCAAGTTGAGCTCTCCTCTCAAGTTTAGCGGTCATCTCAAGGTGAGCTGTCCTCTCAAGTTGATCCGTCCTCGCAAGCTGTGCTGTCTTCGCAAGCTGTGCTGTCCTCGCAAGCTGTGCTGTCCTCGCAAGTTGTGCTGTCCTTGCAAGCTGTGCTGTCCTCGCAAGCTGTGCTGTCCTCGCAAGCTTTGCTGTCCTCCCAAGCTGTGCTGTCGTCCCAAGCTGTGCTGTCCCCACAAGCTGTGCTGTCTCCACAAACTGTGCTGTCCCCGCAAGCTGTGCTGTCCTCGCAAGCTGTGCTGTCCTCGCAAGCTGTGCTGTCCTCGCAAGCTGTGCTGTTTCTGCAAGCCGTGCTGTCCTCGCAGGCCATGTTGTCCTCGCAGGCCATGTTGTCCTCGCAAGCCTTGCTGTCCTCGCAAGCTGAGCTGTCCTCGCTAGCTGTGCTGTTCTCGCAAGCTGTGCTGTCCTCGCAAGCTGTGCTGTCCTCGCAAGCCGTGCTGTCCTCGCAAGCGGTGCTGTCCTCGCAAGCGGTTCTGTCCTTGCAAGCCGTGCTGTCCTCGCAAGCCGTGCTGTCTTCACAAGCTTTGCAATCCTCTCAAGTTGAGCTGTCCTCTCAAGTTGAGCTCTCCTCTCAAGTTGAGGTGTACTCTCAAGTTGAGCTGTCCTCTCAAGTCGAGCTGTCCTCTCAAGTCGAGCTGTCCTCTCAAGTTGAGCTGTCCTCGCAAGCTGTGCTGTCCTCGCAAGTTGTGCTGTCCTCGCAAGCTGTGCTGTCCTCGCAAGCTGTGCTGTCCTCGCAAGCTGTGCTGTCCTCGCAAGCTGTGCTGTCCTCGCAAGCGGTTCTGTCCTCACAAGCCGTGCTGTCCTCGCAAGCCGTGCTGTCCTCGCAAGCCGTGCTGTCCTCGCAAGCCGTGCTGTCCTCGCAAGCCGTGCTGTCCTCGCAAGCTGTGCTGTCCTCGCAAGCTGTGCTGTCCTCGCAAGCTGTGCTGTTCTCGCAAGCTGTGCTGTCCTCGGAAGCTGTGCTGTCCTCGCAACCTGTGCTGTCCTCGCCAGCCGTGCTGTCCTCGTAAGCCGTGCTGTCCTCGCAAGCCGTGCTGTCCTCGCAAGCCGTGCTGTCCTCGCAAACTTTGCTGTCCACTCAAGTTGAACTGTCCTCTCAAGTTGAGCTGTCCTGTCAAGTTGAGCTGTCCTCTCAAGTAGAGCTGTCCTATCAAGTTGCGCTGTCCTCTCTAGCTGAGCTGTCCTCGAAAGTTGAGCAGTCCTCTCAAGTTGAACTGTCCTCGCAACTTGAGCTGTCCTCTCAAGTTGAGCTGTCCTCGCAAGCTGTGATGTCCTCGCAAGCTGTGCTGTCCTCGCAAGCTGTGCTGTCCTCGCAAGCTGTGCTGTCCTCGCAAGCTGTGCTGTCCTCGCAAGCTGTGCTGTCCTCGCAAGCGGTTCTGTCCTCGCAAGCAGTGCTGTCATCGCAAGCCGTGCTGTCCTCGCAAGCCGTGCTGTCCTCGCAAGCTGTGCTGTCCTCGCAAGCTGTGCTGTCCTCGCAAGCTGCGCTGTCCTCGCAAGCTGTGCTGTCCTCGCAAGCTGTGCTGTCCTCGCAAGCTGTGCTGTCCTCGCAAGCTGTGCTGTCCTCGCAAGCTGTGCTGTCCTCGCAAGCCGTGCTGTCCTCGCAAACTTTGCTGTCCACTCAAGTTGAACTGTCCTCTCAAGTTGAGATGTCCTGTCAAGTTGAGCTGTCCTCTCAAGTAGAGCTGTCCTATCAAGTTGCGCTGTCCTCTCTAGCTGAGCTGTCCTCTCAAGTTAAGCTGTCCTCGCAAGCTGTTCTGTCCTCGCAAGCTGTGCTGTCCTTGCAAGCTGTGCGGTCCTCGCATGCTGTGCTGTCCTCGCAAGCCGTGCTGTCCTTGCAAGCCGTGCTGTCCTCGCAAGCCGTGCTAGCCTCGTAGGCTTTGCTGTCCTCGAAAGTTGAGCAGTCCTCTCAAGTTGGGCTCTCCTCTCAAGTTGAACTGTCCTTGCAACTTGAGCTGTCCTCTCAAGTTGAGCTGTCCTCGCAAGGTGTGCTGTCCTCGCTAGCTGTGCTGTCCTCGCAAGCTGTGCTGTCCTCGCAAGCTGTGCTGTCCTCTCAAGTTGAGCTGTCCTCGCATGCTGTGCTGTCCTCGCAAGCAGTGCTGTCCTTGCAAGCTGTGCTGTCCTCGCAAGCTGTGCTGTCCACGCAAGCTGTGCAGTCCTCGCAAGCTGTGCTGTCTTCGCTAGCTGTGCTGTCCTTGCAAGCTGTGCTGTCCTCGCAAGCTGTGCTGTCCTCGGAAGCTGTGTTGTCCTCAGAAGCTGTGCTGTGCTCAGAAGCTGTCCTTTCCTCGCAACCCGTGCTGTCCTCGAAACCTGTGCTGTCCTCGAAACCTGTGCTGTCCTCGCAATCCGTGTTGTCCTCGCAAGCTGTGCTGTCCTCGCAAGCTGTGCTGTCCTCGGAAGCTGTGCTGTCCTCGCAAGCCGTGCTGTCCCCGCAAGCCGTGATGTCCCCGCAACCCGTGCTGTAATCGCAAGCCGTTCTGTCCTAGCAAGACATGCTGTCATCGCAAGCTTTGCTGTCCTCGCAAGCTGTGCTGTCCACCCAAGTTGTGCTGTCATATCAAAATGTGCTCTCATCTCGAGTTGTGCTGTCCTCTAAAGTTGAGCTGTTCTGTCAAGTTGAGCTGTCCTCTCAAGTTGAGCTCTCCTCTCAAGTTGAGCTGTCCTCTCAAGTTGAGCTGTCCTCTCAAGTTGAGCTCTCCTCTCATGTTGAGCTCTCCTCTCGAGTTGAGCTCTCCTCTCAAGTTGAGATGTACTCTCAAGTTGATCTGTCCTCTCAAGTTGAGCTGTCCTCTCAAGTTGAGCTGTCCTCGCAAGCTGTGCTGTCCTTGCAAGCTGTGCTGTCCTCGCAAGTTGTGCTGTCCTCCCAAGCAGTACTGTCCTCGCAAGCTGTGCTGTCCACGCAAGCTGTGCTGTCATCGCAAGCTGTGCTGTCCTTGCAAGCCGTGCTGTCCTCGCAGGCCGTGCTGTCCTCGCAAGCCTTGCTGTCCTCGCAAGCTGTGCTGTCCTCGCTAGCTGTGCTGTCCTCGCAAGCTGTGCTGTCCTCGCAAGCTGTGCTGTCCTCGCAAGTTGTGCTGTCCTCGCAAGCTGTGCTGTCCTCGCAAGCTGTGCTGTCTCGCAAGCTGTGCTGTCCTCGCAAGCTGTGCTGTCCCTGCAAGCCGTGCTGTCCTCGCAGGCCATGCTGTCCTCGCAGGCCGTGCTGTCCTCGCAAGCCTTGCTGTCCTCGCAAGCTGTGCTGTCCTCGCTAGCTGTGCTGTCCTCGCAAGCTGTGCTGTCGTCGCAAGCTGTGCTGTCCTCGCAAGCTGTGCTGTCCTCGCAAGCTGTGCTGTCCTCGCAAGCTGTGCTGTCCTCGCAAGCTGTGCTGTACTCGCAAGCTGTGCTGTCCTCGCAAGCTGTGCTGTCCTCGCAAGCTGTGCTGTCCTCGCAATCTGTGCAGTCCTCGCAAGCTGTGCTGTCTTCGCTACCTGTGCTGTCCTCGCAAGCTGTGCTGTCCTCGCAAGCAGTGCTGTCCTCGGAAGCTGTGTTGTCCTCAGAAGCTGTGCTGTCCTCGGAAGCATTCCTGTCCTCGGAAGCTGTGCTGTCCTCGCAACCCGTGGTGTCCTCACAACCTGAGCTGTCTTCGCAAGCCATGCTGTCCTCGCAACACGTGCTGTCCTTGCAAGGCGTGCTGTCCTCGCAAGCCGTGCTGTCCTGGCAAGCCGTGCTGTCCTCGCAAACCATGCTGTCTTCGCAAGCCGTGCTGTCCTCGCAAGCTGTGCTGTTCTTGCAAGCCGTGCTGTCCTCGCAAGCCATGCTGTCCTCGCAATTTTAGCGGTCCTCGCAAGCTGTGCTGTCCTCCCAAGCTGTGCTGTCCTCAAACGTTGTGCTGTCATCTCAAGTTGATCTGTCCTCTCTAGTTGAACTGTCCTCTTTAGTTGAGCTGTCCTCTCTAGTTGAGCTGTCCTCTCTAGTTGAGCTGTCCTCTCTAGTTGAGCTGCCCTCTCAAGTTGAGCTTTCCTCTCAAATTGCGCTCTCCTCTCAACTTGAGCTCTCCTCTCAAGTTGAGCTCTCCTCTCAAGTTGAGCGGTCATCTCAAGGTGAGCTGTCCTCTCAAGTTGAGCCGTCCTCGCAAGCTGTGCTGTCCTCGCAAGCTGTGCTGTCCTCGCAAGCTGTGCTGTCCTCGCAAGCTGTGCTCTCCTCGCAAGCTGTGCTGTCCTCGCAAGCTGTGCTGTCCTCGCAAGCTGTGCTGTCCTCGCAAGCTGTGCTGTCCTCGGAAGCTGTGTTGTCCTCAGAAGCTGTGCTGTCCTCGGAAGCTGTGCTGTCCTCGGAAGCTGTGCTGTCCTCGCAACCTGTGCTGGCCTCGCAAGCCGTGCTGTCCTCGTAAGCCGTATTGTCCTCGCAAGCTGTGCTGTGCTCGCAAGCTGTGCTGTCCTCGGAAGCTGTGCTGTCCTCGCAAGCCGTGCTGTCCCCGCAAGCCGTGCTGTCCTAACAAGCCATGCTGTCCTCGCAAGCCGTTCTGTCCTTGCAAGCCGTGCTGTCCTCGCAAGCTTTGCTGTGCTCGCAAGCTGTGCTGTCCACCCAAGTTGTGCTGTCATCTCAAGTTGTGCTGTCATCTCGAGTTGTGCTGTCCTCTAAAGGTGAGCTGTCCTCTCAAGTTGAACTGTCCTCTCAAGTTGAGCTGTCCTCTCAAGTTGAGCTGTTCTGTCAAGTTGAGCTGTCTTCTCAAGTTGAGCTGTCCTCTCAAGTTGAGCGGTCCTCTCAAGTTGAGCTGTCCTCTCAAGTTGAGCTGTCCTCTCAAGTTGAGCTCTCCTCTCATGTTGAGCTCTCCTCTCAAGTTGAGCTCTCCTCTCAAGTTGAGGTGTACTCTCAAGTTGAGCTGTCCTCTCAAGTTGAGCTGTCCTCTCAAGTGGAGCTGTCCTCGCAAGGTGTGCTGTTCTCGCAAGCTGTGCTGTCCTCGCAAGTTGTGCTGTCCTCGCAAGCTGTGTTGTCCTCGCAAGCTGTGCTGTCCTCGCTAGCTGTGCTGTCCTCGCAAGCTGTGCTGTCCTCGCAAGCTGTGCTGTCCTCGCAAACTGTGCTGTCCTCGCAAGCTGTGCTGTCCTCGCAAGCTGTGTTGTCCTCGCAAGCTGTGCTGACCTCGCAAGGTGTGCTGTCCTCGCAAGCCGTGCTGTCCTGGCAAGCCGTGCTGTCCTCGCAAACCGTGCTGTCCTCGCAATCCGTGCTGTCCTCGCAAGCTGTGCTGTCCTTGCAAGCCGTGCTGTCCTCGCAAGCCGTGCTGTCCTCGAAATTTTAGCGGTCCTCGCCAGCTGTGCTGTCCTCCCAAGCTGTGCTGTCCTCGAAAGTTGTGCTGTCGTCTCTAGTTGAGCTGTCCTCTCAAGTTGAGCTGTCCTCTTAAGTTGAGCTGTCCTCTCTAGTTGATCTGTCCTCTCTAGTTGAACTGTCCTCTTTAGTTGAGCTGTCCTCTCTAGTTGAGCTGTCATCTCTAGTTGAGCTGTCCTCTCTAGTTGAGCTGTCCTCTCTAGTTGAGCTGTCCTCTCAAGTTGAGCTGTCCTCTCAAGTTGAGCTCTCCTCTCAAATTGGTCTCTCCTCTCAAGTTGAGCTCTCCTCTCAAGTTGAGCTCTCCTCTCAAGTTTAGCGGTCATCTCAAGGTGAGCTGTCCTCTCAAGTTGAGCCGTCCTCGCAAGCTGTGCTGTCCTCGCAAGCTGTGCTGTCCTCGCAAGCTGTGCTGTCCTCGCAAGTTGTGCTGTCCTCGCAAGCTGTGCTGTCCTCGCAAGCTGTGCTGTCCTCGCAAGCTGTGCTGTCCTCGCAAGCTTTGCTGTCCTCCCAAGCTGTGCTGTCGTCCCAAGCTGTGCTGTCCCCACAAGCTGTGCTGTCTCCACAAACTGTGCTGTCCCCGCAAGCTGTGCTGTCCTCGCAAGCTGTGCTGTCCTCGCAAGCTGTGCTGTCCTCGCAAGCTGTGCTGTCCTCGCAAGCTGTGCTGTTTCTGCAAGCCGTGCTGTCCTCGCAGGCCATGTTGTCCTCGCAAGCCTTGCTGTCCTCGCAAGCTGTGCTGTCCTCGCTAGCTGTGCTGTCCTCGCAAGCTGTGCTGTCCTCGCAAGCTGTGCTGTCCTCGCAAGCTGTGCTGTCCTCGCAAGCTGTGCTGTCCTCGCAAGCTGTGCTGTCCTCGCAAGCTGTGCTGTCCTCGCAAGCTGTGCTGTCCTCGCAAGCTGTGCTGTCCTCGCAAGCTGTGCTATCCTCGCAAGCTGTGCTATCCTCGCAAGCTGTGCTGTCCTAGCAAGCCGTGCTGTCCTCGCAAGCTGTGCTGTCCTCGGAAGCTGTGCTGTCCTCGCAACCTGTGCTGTCCTCGCCAGCCTTGCTGTCCTCGCAAGCCGTGCTGTCCTCGCAAGCCGTGCTGTCCTCGCAGGCCGTGCTGTCCTCGCAAGCTTTGCTGTCCACTCAAGTTGAGCTGTCCTCTCAAGTTGAGCTGTCCTCGCAAGCTGTGCTGTCCTCGCAAGTTGTGCTGTCCTCGCAAGCTGTGCTGTCCTCGCAAGCTGTGCTGTCCTCGCAAGCTGTGCTGTCCTCGCAAGCTGTGCTGTCCTCGCAAGCGGTTCTGTCCTCACAAGCCGTGCTGTCCTCGCAAGCCGTGCTGTCCTCGCAAGCCGTGCTGTCCTCGCAAGCCGTGCTGTCCTCGCAAGCCGTGCTGTCCTCGCAAGCTGTGCTGTCCTCGCAAGCTGTGCTGTCCTCGCAAGCTGTGCTGTTCTCGCAAGCTGTGCTGTCCTCGGAAGCTGTGCTGTCCTCGCAACCTGTGCTGTCCTCGCCAGCCGTGCTGTCCTCGTAAGCCGTGCTGTCCTCGCAAGCCGTGCTGTCCTCGCAAGCCGTGCTGTCCTCGCAAACTTTGCTGTCCACTCAAGTTGAACTGTCCTCTCAAGTTGAGCTGTCCTGTCAAGTTGAGCTGTCCTCTCAAGTAGAGCTGTCCTATCAAGTTGCGCTGTCCTCTCTAGCTGAGCTGTCCTCGAAAGTTGAGCAGTCCTCTCAAGTTGAACTGTCCTCGCAACTTGAGCTGTCCTCTCAAGTTGAGCTGTCCTCGCAAGCTGTGATGTCCTCGCAAGCTGTGCTGTCCTCGCAAGCTGTGCTGTCCTCGCAAGCTGTGCTGTCCTCGCAAGCTGTGCTGTCCTCGCAAGCTGTGCTGTCCTCGCAAGCGGTTCTGTCCTCGCAAGCAGTGCTGTCATCGCAAGCCGTGCTGTCCTCGCAAGCCGTGCTGTCCTCGCAAGCTGTGCTGTCCTCGCAAGCTGTGCTGTCCTCGCAAGCTGCGCTGTCCTCGCAAGCTGTGCTGTCCTCGCAAGCTGTGCTGTCCTCGCAAGCTGTGCTGTCCTCGCAAGCTGTGCTGTCCTCGCAAGCTGTGCTGTCCTCGCAAGCCGTGCTGTCCTCGCAAACTTTGCTGTCCACTCAAGTTGAACTGTCCTCTCAAGTTGAGATGTCCTGTCAAGTTGAGCTGTCCTCTCAAGTAGAGCTGTCCTATCAAGTTGCGCTGTCCTCTCTAGCTGAGCTGTCCTCTCAAGTTAAGCTGTCCTCGCAAGCTGTTCTGTCCTCGCAAGCTGTGCTGTCCTTGCAAGCTGTGCGGTCCTCGCATGCTGTGCTGTCCTCGCAAGCCGTGCTGTCCTTGCAAGCCGTGCTGTCCTCGCAAGCCGTGCTAGCCTCGTAGGCTTTGCTGTCCTCGAAAGTTGAGCAGTCCTCTCAAGTTGGGCTCTCCTCTCAAGTTGAACTGTCCTTGCAACTTGAGCTGTCCTCTCAAGTTGAGCTGTCCTCGCAAGGTGTGCTGTCCTCGCTAGCTGTGCTGTCCTCGCAAGCTGTGCTGTCCTCGCAAGCTGTGCTGTCCTCTCAAGTTGAGCTGTCCTCGCATGCTGTGCTGTCCTCGCAAGCAGTGCTGTCCTTGCAAGCTGTGCTGTCCTCGCAAGCTGTGCTGTCCACGCAAGCTGTGCAGTCCTCGCAAGCTGTGCTGTCTTCGCTAGCTGTGCTGTCCTTGCAAGCTGTGCTGTCCTCGCAAGCTGTGCTGTCCTCGGAAGCTGTGTTGTCCTCAGAAGCTGTGCTGTGCTCAGAAGCTGTCCTTTCCTCGCAACCCGTGCTGTCCTCGAAACCTGTGCTGTCCTCGAAACCTGTGCTGTCCTCGCAATCCGTGTTGTCCTCGCAAGCTGTGCTGTCCTCGCAAGCTGTGCTGTCCTCGGAAGCTGTGCTGTCCTCGCAAGCCGTGCTGTCCCCGCAAGCCGTGATGTCCCCGCAACCCGTGCTGTAATCGCAAGCCGTTCTGTCCTAGCAAGACATGCTGTCATCGCAAGCTTTGCTGTCCTCGCAAGCTGTGCTGTCCACCCAAGTTGTGCTGTCATATCAAAATGTGCTCTCATCTCGAGTTGTGCTGTCCTCTAAAGTTGAGCTGTTCTGTCAAGTTGAGCTGTCCTCTCAAGTTGAGCTCTCCTCTCAAGTTGAGCTGTCCTCTCAAGTTGAGCTGTCCTCTCAAGTTGAGCTCTCCTCTCATGTTGAGCTCTCCTCTCGAGTTGAGCTCTCCTCTCAAGTTGAGATGTACTCTCAAGTTGATCTGTCCTCTCAAGTTGAGCTGTCCTCTCAAGTTGAGCTGTCCTCGCAAGCTGTGCTGTCCTTGCAAGCTGTGCTGTCCTCGCAAGTTGTGCTGTCCTCCCAAGCAGTACTGTCCTCGCAAGCTGTGCTGTCCACGCAAGCTGTGCTGTCATCGCAAGCTGTGCTGTCCTTGCAAGCCGTGCTGTCCTCGCAGGCCGTGCTGTCCTCGCAAGCCTTGCTGTCCTCGCAAGCTGTGCTGTCCTCGCTAGCTGTGCTGTCCTCGCAAGCTGTGCTGTCCTCGCAAGCTGTGCTGTCCTCGCAAGTTGTGCTGTCCTCGCAAGCTGTGCTGTCCTCGCAAGCTGTGCTGTCTCGCAAGCTGTGCTGTCCTCGCAAGCTGTGCTGTCCCTGCAAGCCGTGCTGTCCTCGCAGGCCATGCTGTCCTCGCAGGCCGTGCTGTCCTCGCAAGCCTTGCTGTCCTCGCAAGCTGTGCTGTCCTCGCTAGCTGTGCTGTCCTCGCAAGCTGTGCTGTCGTCGCAAGCTGTGCTGTCCTCGCAAGCTGTGCTGTCCTCGCAAGCTGTGCTGTCCTCGCAAGCTGTGCTGTCCTCGCAAGCTGTGCTGTACTCGCAAGCTGTGCTGTCCTCGCAAGCTGTGCTGTCCTCGCAAGCTGTGCTGTCCTCGCAATCTGTGCAGTCCTCGCAAGCTGTGCTGTCTTCGCTACCTGTGCTGTCCTCGCAAGCTGTGCTGTCCTCGCAAGCAGTGCTGTCCTCGGAAGCTGTGTTGTCCTCAGAAGCTGTGCTGTCCTCGGAAGCATTCCTGTCCTCGGAAGCTGTGCTGTCCTCGCAACCCGTGGTGTCCTCACAACCTGAGCTGTCTTCGCAAGCCATGCTGTCCTCGCAACACGTGCTGTCCTTGCAAGGCGTGCTGTCCTCGCAAGCCGTGCTGTCCTGGCAAGCCGTGCTGTCCTCGCAAACCATGCTGTCTTCGCAAGCCGTGCTGTCCTCGCAAGCTGTGCTGTTCTTGCAAGCCGTGCTGTCCTCGCAAGCCATGCTGTCCTCGCAATTTTAGCGGTCCTCGCAAGCTGTGCTGTCCTCCCAAGCTGTGCTGTCCTCAAACGTTGTGCTGTCATCTCAAGTTGATCTGTCCTCTCTAGTTGAACTGTCCTCTTTAGTTGAGCTGTCCTCTCTAGTTGAGCTGTCCTCTCTAGTTGAGCTGTCCTCTCTAGTTGAGCTGCCCTCTCAAGTTGAGCTTTCCTCTCAAATTGCGCTCTCCTCTCAACTTGAGCTCTCCTCTCAAGTTGAGCTCTCCTCTCAAGTTGAGCAGTCATCTCAAGGTGAGCTGTCCTCTCAAGTTGAGCCGTCCTCGCAAGCTGTGCTGTCCTCGCAAGCTGTGCTGTCCTCGCAAGCTGTGCTGTCCTCGCAAGCTGTGCTCTCCTCGCAAGCTGTGCTGTCCTCGCAAGCTGTGCTGTCCTCGCAAGCTGTGCTGTCCTCGCAAGCTGTGCTGTCCTCGGAAGCTGTGTTGTCCTCAGAAGCTGTGCTGTCCTCGGAAGCTGTGCTGTCCTCGGAAGCTGTGCTGTCCTCGCAACCTGTGCTGGCCTCGCAAGCCGTGCTGTCCTCGTAAGCCGTATTGTCCTCGCAAGCTGTGCTGTGCTCGCAAGCTGTGCTGTCCTCGGAAGCTGTGCTGTCCTCGCAAGCCGTGCTGTCCCCGCAAGCCGTGCTGTCCTAACAAGCCATGCTGTCCTCGCAAGCCGTTCTGTCCTTGCAAGCCGTGCTGTCCTCGCAAGCTTTGCTGTGCTCGCAAGCTGTGCTGTCCACCCAAGTTGTGCTGTCATCTCAAGTTGTGCTGTCATCTCGAGTTGTGCTGTCCTCTAAAGGTGAGCTGTCCTCTCAAGTTGAACTGTCCTCTCAAGTTGAGCTGTCCTCTCAAGTTGAGCTGTTCTGTCAAGTTGAGCTGTCTTCTCAAGTTGAGCTGTCCTCTCAAGTTGAGCGGTCCTCTCAAGTTGAGCTGTCCTCTCAAGTTGAGCTGTCCTCTCAAGTTGAGCTCTCCTCTCATGTTGAGCTCTCCTCTCAAGTTGAGCTCTCCTCTCAAGTTGAGGTGTACTCTCAAGTTGAGCTGTCCTCTCAAGTTGAGCTGTCCTCTCAAGTGGAGCTGTCCTCGCAAGGTGTGCTGTTCTCGCAAGCTGTGCTGTCCTCGCAAGTTGTGCTGTCCTCGCAAGCTGTGTTGTCCTCGCAAGCTGTGCTGTCCTCGCTAGCTGTGCTGTCCTCGCAAGCTGTGCTGTCCTCGCAAGCTGTGCTGTCCTCGCAAACTGTGCTGTCCTCGCAAGCTGTGCTGTCCTCGCAAGCTGTGTTGTCCTCGCAAGCTGTGCTGACCTCGCAAGGTGTGCTGTCCTCGCAAGCCGTGCTGTCCTGGCAAGCCGTGCTGTCCTCGCAAACCGTGCTGTCCTCGCAATCCGTGCTGTCCTCGCAAGCTGTGCTGTCCTTGCAAGCCGTGCTGTCCTCGCAAGCCGTGCTGTCCTCGAAATTTTAGCGGTCCTCGCCAGCTGTGCTGTCCTCCCAAGCTGTGCTGTCCTCGAAAGTTGTGCTGTCGTCTCTAGTTGAGCTGTCCTCTCAAGTTGAGCTGTCCTCTTAAGTTGAGCTGTCCTCTCTAGTTGATCTGTCCTCTCTAGTTGAACTGTCCTCTTTAGTTGAGCTGTCCTCTCTAGTTGAGCTGTCATCTCTAGTTGAGCTGTCCTCTCTAGTTGAGCTGTCCTCTCTAGTTGAGCTGTCCTCTCAAGTTGAGCTGTCCTCTCAAGTTGAGCTCTCCTCTCAAATTGGTCTCTCCTCTCAAGTTGAGCTCTCCTCTCAAGTTGAGCTCTCCTCTCAAGTTTAGCGGTCATCTCAAGGTGAGCTGTCCTCTCAAGTTGAGCCGTCCTCGCAAGCTGTGCTGTCCTCGCAAGCTGTGCTGTCCTCGCAAGCTGTGCTGTCCTCGCAAGTTGTGCTGTCCTCGCAAGCTGTGCTGTCCTCGCAAGCTGTGCTGTCCTCGCAAGCTGTGCTGTCCTCGCAAGCTTTGCTGTCCTCCCAAGCTGTGCTGTCGTCCCAAGCTGTGCTGTCCCCACAAGCTGTGCTGTCTCCACAAACTGTGCTGTCCCCGCAAGCTGTGCTGTCCTCGCAAGCTGTGCTGTCCTCGCAAGCTGTGCTGTCCTCGCAAGCTGTGCTGTCCTCGCAAGCTGTGCTGTTTCTGCAAGCCGTGCTGTCCTCGCAGGCCATGTTGTCCTCGCAAGCCTTGCTGTCCTCGCAAGCTGTGCTGTCCTCGCTAGCTGTGCTGTCCTCGCAAGCTGTGCTGTCCTCGCAAGCTGTGCTGTCCTCGCAAGCTGTGCTGTCCTCGCAAGCTGTGCTGTCCTCGCAAGCTGTGCTGTCCTCGCAAGCTGTGCTGTCCTCGCAAGCTGTGCTGTCCTCGCAAGCTGTGCTGTCCTCGCAAGCTGTGCTATCCTCGCAAGCTGTGCTATCCTCGCAAGCTGTGCTGTCCTAGCAAGCCGTGCTGTCCTCGCAAGCTGTGCTGTCCTCGGAAGCTGTGCTGTCCTCGCAACCTGTGCTGTCCTCGCCAGCCTTGCTGTCCTCGCAAGCCGTGCTGTCCTCGCAAGCCGTGCTGTCCTCGCAGGCCGTGCTGTCCTCGCAAGCTTTGCTGTCCACTCAAGTTGAGCTGTCCTCTCAAGTTGAGCTGTCCTCTCAAGTTGAGCTGTCCTCTCAAGTAGAGCTGTCCTCTCAAGTTGCGCTGTCCTCTCTAGCTGAGCTGTCCTCTGAAGTTGAGCTGCTCTCTCAAGTTGAACTGTCCTCTCAAGTTGAGCAGTGCTCTCAAGTTGAGCTGTCCTCGGAAGCTGTACGGTCCTCGCAAGCTGTGCTGTCCTCGCAAGCTGTGCGGTCCTCGTAAGCTGTGCTGTCCTCGCAAGCCGTGCTGTCCTTGCAAGCCGTGCTGTCCTCGCAAGCCGTGCTAGCCTCGTAGGCTTTGCTGTCCTCGAAAGTTGAGCAGTCCTCTCAAGTTGTGCTCTCCTCTCATGTTGAACTGTCCTCGCAAGTTGAGCTGTCCCCTCAAGATGAGCTGTCCTCGCAAGCTGTGCTGTCCTCGCAAGCCGTGCTGTCCTCGCAAGCCGTGCTGTCCTCGCAAGCCGTGCTGTCCTCGCAAGTTGAGCTGTCCTCTCTAGCTTAGCTGTCCTCTCAAGTTCAGCTGTTCTCTCAAGTTGAACTGTCCTCTCAAGTTGAACTGTCCTCTCAAGTTGAGCTGTTCTCTCAAGTTGAGTTGTCCTCGCAAGCTGTGCTGTCCTTGCAAGCCGTGCTGTCCTCGCAAGCCGTGCTGTCCTCGCAAGCCATGCTGTCCTTGCAAGCCGTGCTGTCCTCGCAAGCTGTGCTGTCCTCGCAAGCGGTTCTGTCCTCGCAAGCCGTGCTGTCCTCGCAAGCCGTGCTGTCCTCGCAAGCTTTGCAATCCTCGCAAGCTGTGCTGTCCTCGGAAGCTGTGCTGTCCTCGCAACCTGTGCTGTCCTCGCCAGCCGTGCTGTCCTCGTAAGCCGTGCTATCATCGCAAGCCGTGCTGTCCTCGAAAACTTTGCTGTCCACTCAAGTTGAACTGTCCTCTCAAGTTGAGCTGTCCTCTCAAGTTGAGCTGTCCTCGCAAGCTGTTCTGTCCTCGCAAGCTGTGTTGTCCTCGCAAGCTGTGCTGTCCTCACAAGCTGTCCTGTCCTCGGAAGCTGTGCTGTCCTCGCAATTCGTGCTGTCCTTGCAACCTGTGCTGTCCTCGCAAGCCGTGTTGTCCTCGCAAGCTGTGCTGTCCTCGCAAGCTGTGCTGTCCTCGGAAGCTGTGCTGTCCTCGCAAGCTGTGCTGTTTCTGCAAGCCGTGCTGTCCTCGCAGGCCATGTTGTCCTCGCAAGCCTTGCTGTCCTCGCAAGCTGTGCTGTCCTCGCTAGCTGTGCTGTCCTCGCAAGCTGTGCTGTCCTCGCAAGCTGTGCTGTCCTCGCAAGCTGTGCTGTCCTCGCAAGCGGTTCTGTCCTCGCAAGCCGTGCTGTCCTCGCAAGCCGTGCTGTTCTCGCAAGCCGTGCTGTCCTCGCAAGCCGTGCTGTCCTCGCAAGCTGTGCTGTCCTCGCAAGCTGTGCTGTCCTCGCAAGCTGTGCTGTCCTCGCAAGCTGTGCTGTCCTCGCAAGCTGTGCTGTCCTCGCAAGCTGTGCTGTCCTCGCAAGCTGTGCTGTCCTATCAAGCTGTGCTGTCCTCGCAAGCTGTGCTGTCCTCGCAAGCTGTGCTATCCTCGCAAGCTGTGCTATCCTCGCAAGCTGTGCTGTCCTCGCAAGCCGTGCTGTCCTCGCAAGCTGTGCTGTCCTCGGAAGCTGTGCTGTCCTCGCAACCTGTGCTGTCCTCGCCAGCCTTGCTGTCCTCGCAAGCCGTGCTGTCCTCGCAAGCCGTGCTGTCCTCGCAGGCCGTGCTGTCCTCGCAGGCTTTGCTGTCCACTCAAGTTGAGCTGTCCTCTCAAGTTGAGCTGTCCTCTCAAGTTGAGCTGTCCTCTCAAGTAGAGCTGTCCTCTCAAGTTGCGCTGTCCTCTCTAGCTGAGCTGTCCTCTGAAGTTGAGCTGCTCTCTCAAGTTGAACTGTCCTCTCAAGTTGAGCAGTCCTCTCAAGTTGAGCTGTCCTCGGAAGCTGTACGGTCCTCGCAAGCTGTGCTGTCCTCGCAAGCTGTGCGGTCCTCGTAAGCTGTGCTGTCCTCGCAAGCCGTGCTGTCCTGGCAAGCCGTGCTGTCCTTGCAAGCCGTGCTAGCCTCGTAGGCTTTGCTGTCCTCGAAAGTTGAGCAGTCCTCTCAAGTTGTGCTCTCCTCTCATGTTGAACTGTCCTCGCAAGTTGAGCTGTCCCCTCAAGATGAGCTGTCCTCGCAAGCTGTGCTGTCCTCGCAAGCTGTGCTGTCCTCGCAAGCCGTGCTGTCCTCGCAAGCCGTGCTGTCCTCGCAAGTTGTGCTGTCCTCGCAAGTTGTGCTGTCCTCGCAAGCTGTGCTGTCCTCGCAAGCTGTGCTGTCCTCGCAAGCTGTGCTGTCCTCGCAAGCTGTGCTGTCCTCGCAAGCTGTGCTGTCCTCGCAAGCTGTGCTCTCCTTGCAAGCCGTGCTGTCCTCGCAGGCCGTGCTGTCCTCGCAAGCTGTGCTGTCCTCGCTAGCTGTGCTGTCCTCGCTAGCTGTGCTGTCCTCGCTAGCTGTGCTGTCCTCGCTAGCTGTGCTGTCCTCGCAAGCTGTGCTGTCCTCGCAAGCTGTGCTGTCCTCGCAAGTTGTGCTGTCCTCGCAAGCTGTGCTGTCCTCGTAAGCTGTGCTGTCCTCGCAAGCTGTGCTGTCCTCGCAAGCTTTGCTATCCTCGCAAACTGTGCTGTCCTCACAAGCCGTGCTGTCCTCGCAAGCTGTGCTGTCCTCAGAAGCTGTGCTGTCCACGCAACCTGTGCTGTCCTCGCCAGCCGTGCTGTCCTCGCAAGCCGTGCTGTCCTCGCAAGCCGTGCTGTCCTCGCAAGCCGTGCTGTCCTCGCAAGCTTTGCTGTCCACTCAAGTTGAGCTGTCCTCTCAAGTTGAGCTGTCCTCTCAAGTCGAGCTGTCCTCTCAAGTAGAGCTGTCCTCTCAAGTTGAGCTGTCCTCTCTAACTGAGCTGTCCTCTCAAGTTGAGCTGTCCTCTCTAACTGAGCTGTCCTCTCAAGTTGAGCTGGTCTCTCAAGTTGAACTGTCCTCTCAAGTTGAGCAGTCCTCTCAAGTTGATCTGTCCTCGGAAGCTGTTCGGTCCTCGCAAGCTGTGCTGTCCTCGCAAGCTGTGCGGTCCTCGTAAGCTGTGGTGTCCTCACAAGCCGTGCTGTCCTTGCAAGCCGTGCTGTCCTCGCAAGCCGTGCTAGCCTCGTAGGCTTTGCTGTCCTCGAAAGTTGAGCAGTCCTCTCAAGTTGTGCTCTCCTCTCAAGTTGAACTGTCCTCGCAAGTTGAGCTGTCCCCTCAAGATGAGCTGTCCTCGCAAGCTGTGCTGTCCTCGCAAGCCGTGCTGTCCTCGCAAGCCACTAGTTCCTCGCAAGTTGTGCTGTCCTCGCAAACTGTGCTGTCCTCGCAAGCTGTGCTGTCCTCGCAAGCTGTGCTGTCCTCGCAGGCCGTGCTGTCCTCGCAGGCCGTGCTGTCCTCGCAAGCTGTGCTGTCCTCGCAAGCTGTGCTGTCCTCGCAAGCTGTGCTGTCCTCGCTAGCTGTGCTGTCCTCGCAAGCTGTGCTGTCCTCGCAAGTTGTGCTGTCCTCGCAAGCTGTGCTGTCCTCGCAAGCTGTGCTGTCCTCGCAAGCTGTGCTGTCCTCGCAAGCTGTGCTATCCACGCAAGCTGTGCTGTTTCTGCAAGCCGTGCTGTCCTCGCAGGCCATGTTGTCCTCGCAAGCCTTGCTGTCCTCGCAAGCTGTGCTGTCCTCGCTAGCTGTGCTGTCCTCGCTAGCTGTGCTGTCCTCGCAAGCTGTGCTGTCCTCGCAAGCTGTGCTGTCCTCGCAAGCTGTGCTGTACTCGCAAGCTGTGCTGTCCTCGCAAGCGGTTCTGTCCTCGCAGGCCGTGAGTCCTCGCAAGCCGTGCTGTCCTCGCAAGCTGTGCTGTCCTCGCAAGCTGTGCTGTCCTCGCAAGCTGTGCTATCCTCGCAAGCTGTGCTGTCCTCGCAAGCTGTGCTGTCCTCGCAAGCTGTGCTGTCCTCGCAAGCTGTGCTGTCCTCGCAAGCTGTGCTATCCTCGCAAGCCGTGCTATCCTCGCAAGCCGTGCTGTCCTCGCAAGCCGTGCTGTCCTCGGAAGCTGTGCTGTCCTCGCAACCTGTGCTGTCCTCGCCAGCCGTCCTGTCCTCGCAAGCCGTGCTGTCCTCGCAAGCCGTGCTGTCCTCGCAAGCTGTGCTGTCCTCGCAAACTTTGCTGTCCACTCAAGTTGAACTGTCCTCTCAAGTTGATCTTACCTGTCAAGTTGAGCTGTCCTCTCAAGTAGAGCTGTCCTATCAAGTTGCGCTGTCCTCTCTAGCTTAGCTGTCCTCTCAAGTTCAGCTGTTCTCTCAAGTTGAACTGTCCTCTCAAGTTGAACTGTCCTCTCAAGTTGAGCTGTTCTCTCAAGTTGAGTTGTCCTCGCAAGCTGTGCTGTCCTTGCAAGCCGTGCTGTCCTCACAAGCCGTGCTGTCCTCGCAAGCCGTGCTGTCCTTGCAAGCCGTGCTGTCCTCGCAAGCTGTGCTGTCCTCGCAAGCGGTTCTGTCCTCGCAAGCCGTGCTGTCCTCGCAAGCCGTGCTGTCCTCGCAAGCTTTGCAATCCTCGCAAGCTGTGCTGTCCTCGCAAGCTGTGCGGTCCTCGCAAGCTGTGCTGTCCTCGCAAGCTGTGCTGTCCTCGCAAGCTGTGCTGTCCTCGCAAGATGTGCTGTCCTCGCAAGCTGTGCTGTCCTCGCAAGCTGTGCTGTCCTCGCAAGCCGTGCTGTCCTCGCAAGCTGTGCTGTCCTCGGAAGCTGTGCTGTCCTCGCAACCTGTGCTGTCCTCGCCAGCCGTGCTGTCCTCGTAAGCCGTGCTATCATCGCAAGCCGTGCTGTCCTCGCAAACTTTGCTGTCCACTCAAGTTGAACTGTCCTCTCAAGTTGAGCTGTCCTCTCAAGTTGAGCTGTCCTCTCAAGTTGAGCTGTCCTCTCAAGTTGAGCTGTCCTCGCAAGCTGTTCTGTCCTCGCAAGCTGTGCTGTCCTCGCAAGCTGTGCTGTCCTCGCAAGCTGTGCTGTCCTCGGAAGCTGTGCTGTCCTCGCAAGCCGTGCTGTCCCCGCAGGCCATGCTGTCCCCGCAAGCCGTGCTGTCCTCCCAAGCCGTTCTGTCCTTGCAAGCCGTTCTGTCCTCGCAAGCTTTGCTGTCCTCGCAAGCTGTGCTGTCCACCCAAGTTGTGCTGTCATCTCAAGTTGTGCTGTCATCTCGAGTTGTGCTGTCCTCTAAAGTTGAGCTGTCCTCTCAAGTTGAGCTGGCCTCTCAAGTTGAGCTGTTCTGTCAAGTTGAGCTGTCTTCTCAAGTTGAGCTGTCCTCTCAAGTTGAGCTGTCCTCTCAAGTTGAGCTGTCCTCTCAAGTTGAGCTGTCCTCTCAAGTTGAAATCTCCTCTCATGTTGAGCTCTCCTCTCAAGTTGAGCTCTCCTCTCAAGTTGAGGTGTACTCTCAAGTTGAGCTGTCCTCTCAAGTCGAGCTGTCCTCTCAAGTCGAGCTGTCCTCTCAAGTCGAGCTGTCCTCTCAAGTTGAGCTGTCCTCTCAAGTTGAGCTGTCCTCGCAAGCTGTGCTGTCCTCGCAAGTTGTGCTGTCCTCGCAAGCTGTGCTGTCCTCGCAAGCTGTGCTGTCCTCGCAAGCTGTGCTGTCCTCGCAAGCTGTGCTGTCCTCGCAAGCTGTGCTGTCCTCGCAAGCAGTTCTGTCCTCGCAAGCCGTGCTGTCCTCGCAAGCCGTGCTGTCCTCGCAAGCTGTGCTGTCCTCGCAAGCTGTGCTGTTCTCGCAAGCTGTGCTGTCCTCGCAAGCCGTGCTGTCCTCGCAAGCTGTGCTGTCCTTGGAAGCTGTGCTGTCCTCACAACCTGTGCTGTCCTCGCCAGCCGTGCTCTCCTTGTTAGCCTTGCTGTCCTCGCAAGCCGTGCTGTCCTCGCAAGCTGTGCTGTCCTCGCAAACTTTGCTGTCCACTCAAGTTGAACTGTCCTCTCAAGTTGAGCTGTCCTGTCAAGTTGAGCTGTCCTCTCAAGTAGAGCTGTCCTATCAAGTTGCGCTGTCCTCTCTAGCTGAGCTGTCCTCGAAAGTTGAGCAGTCCTCTCAAGTTGGGCTCTCCTCTCAAGTTGAACTGTCCTCGCAACTTGAGCTGTCCTCTCAAGTTGAGCTGTCCTCGCAAGCTGTGCTGTCCTCGCAAGCTGTGCTGTCCTCGCAAGCTGTGCTGTCCTCGCAAGCTGTGCAGTCCTCGCAAGCTGTGCTGTCCTCGCAAGCTGTGCTGTCCTCGCAAGCTGTGCTGTCCTCGCAAGCTGTGCTGTCCTCGCAAGCTGTGCTGTCCTCGCAAGCGGTTCTGTCCTCGCAAGCCGTGCCGTCCTCGCAAGCCGTGCTGTCCTCGCAAGCTGTGCTGTCCTCGCAAGCTGTGCTGTCCTCGCAAGCTGCGCTGTCCTCGCAAGCTGCGCTGTCCTCGCAAGCTGTGCTGTCCTCGCAAGCTGTGCTGTCCTCGCAAGCTGTGCTGTTCTCGCAAGCCGTGCTATCCTCGCAAACTTTGCTGTCCACTCAAGTTGAACTGTCCTCTCAAGTTGAGCTGTCCTGTCAAGTTGAGCTGTCCTCTCACGTAGAGCTGTCCTGTCAAGTTGAGCTGTCCTCTCAAGTAGAGCTGTCCTATCAAGTTGAGCTGTCCTCTCAAGTTGAGCTGTCCTCGCAAGCTGTTCTGTCCTCGCAAGCTGTGCTGTCCTCGCAAGCTGTGCGGTCCTCGCATGCTGTGCTGTCCTCGCAAGCCGTGCTGTCCTTGCAAGCCGTGCTGTCATCGTAAGCCGTGCTAGCCTCGTAGGCTTTGCTGTCCTCGAAAGTTGAGCAGTCCTCTCAAGTTGGGCTCTCCTCTCAAGTTGAACTGTCCTTGCAACTTGAGCTGTCCTCTCAAGTTGAGCTGTCCTCGCAAGGTGTGCTGTCCTCGCTAGCTGTGCTGTCCTCGCAAGCTGTGCTGTCCTCGCAAGCTGTGCTGTCCTCTCAAGTTGAGCTGTCCTCGCAAGCTGTGCTGTCCTCTCAAGTTGAGCTGTCCTCGCATGCTGTGCTGTCCTCGCAAGCCGTGCTGTCCTCGCAAGCTGTGCTGTCCTCGCAAGCTGTGCTGTCCACGCAAGCTGTGCTGTCCTCACAAGCTGTGCTGTCCTCGCAAGCTGTGCTGTCCTCGCAAGCAGTGCTGTCCTCGCAAGCTGTGCTGTCCTCGCAAGCTGTGCAGTCCTCGCAAGCTGTGCTGTCCTCGCAAGCTGTGCTGTCCTCGCAAGCTGTGCTGTCCTCGCAAGCTGTGCTGTCCTCGCAAGCTGTGCTGTCCTCGCAAGCTGTGCTGTCCTCGCAAGCTGTGCTGTCCTCGCAAGCTGTGCTGTCCTCGCAAGCTTTGCTGTCCTCGCAAGCTGTGCTGTCCTCGCAAGCTGTGCTGTCCTTGCAAGCCGTGCTGTCCTTGCAAGCCATGCTGTACTCGCAAGCCATGCTAGCCTCGTAGGCATTGCTGTCCTCGAAAATTGAGCAGTCCTCTCAAGTTGTGTTCTCCTCTCAAGTTGAACTGTCCTCGCAACTTGAGCTGTCCTCTCAAGTTGAGCTGTCATCGCAAGCTGTGCTGTCCTCGCAAGCCGTGCTGTCCTCGCAAGCCGTGCTGTCCTCGCAAGCCGTGCTGTCCTCGCAAGCCGTGCTGGCCTCGCAAGCCTTGCTGTCCTCGCAAGCTGTGCTGTTCTCGCAAGCTGTGCTGTCCTCACAAGCTGTGCTGTCCTCACAAGCTGTGCTGTCCTCGCAAGCTGTGCTGTCCTCGCAAGCTGTGCTGTCCTCGCAAGCTGTGCAGTCCTCGCAAGCTGTGCTGTCTTCGCTAGCTGTGCTGTCCTTGCTAGCTGTGCTGTCCTTGCTAGCTGTTCTGTCCTCGCAAGCTGTGCTGTCCTCGGAAGCTGTGTTGTCCTCAGAAGCTGTGCTGTCCTCGGAAGCTGTGCTGTCCTCGGAAGCTGTGCTGTCCTCGCAACCCGTGCTGTCCTCACAACCTGTGCCGGCCTCGCAAGCCGTGCTGACCTCGCAAGCCGTATTGTCCTCGCAAGCTGTGCTGTGCTCGCAAGCTGTGCTGTCCTCGGAAGCTGTGCTGTCCTCGCAAGCCGTGCTGTCCCCGCAAGCTGTGCTGTCCTAACAAGCCATGCTGTCCTCGCAAGCCGTTCTGTCCTTGCATGCCGTGCTGTCCTCGCAAGCTTTGCTGTGCTCGCAAGCTGTGCTGTCCACCCAAGTTGTGCTGTCATCTCAAGTTGTGCTGTCATCTCGAGTTGTGCTGTCCTCTAAAGTTGAGCTGTCCTCTCAAGTTGAACTGTCCTCTCAAGTTGAGCTGTCCTCTCAAGTTGAGCTGTTCTGTCAAGTTGAGCTGCCTTCTCAAGTTGAGCTGTCCTCTCAAGTTGAGCTGTCCTCTCAAGTTGAGCTGTCCTCTCAAGTTGAGCTCTCCTCTCATGTTGAGCTCTCCTCTCAAGTTGAGCTCTCCTCTCAAGTTGAGGTGTACTCTCAAGTTGAGCTGTCCTCTCAAGTTGAGCTGTCCTCTCAAGTTGAGCTGTCCTCTCAAGTTGAGCTGTCCTCGCAAGGTGTGCTGTTCTCGCAAGCTGTGCTGTCCTCGCAAGTTGTGCTGTCCTCGCAAGCTTTGTTGTTCTCGCAAGCTGTGCTGTCCTCGCAAGCTGTGCTGTCCTCGCAAGCTGTGCTGTCCCTGCAAGCCGTGCTGTCCTCGCAGGCCGTGCTGTCCTCGCAAGCCTTGCTGTCCTCGCAAGCCTTGCTGTCCTCGCAAGCCTTGCTGTCCTCGCAAGCTGTGCTGTCCTCGCTAGCTGTGCTGTCCTCGCTAGCTGTGCTGTCCTCGCAAGCTGTGCTGTCCTCGCAAGCTGTGCTGTCCTCGCAAGTTGTGCTGTCCTCGCAAGCTGTGCTGTCCTCGCAAGCTGTGCTGTCCTCGCAAGCTGTGCTGTCCTCGCAAGCTGTGCTGTCCTCGCAAGCTGTGCTGTCCTCGCAAGCTGTGCTGTCCCTGCAAGCTGTGCTGTCCTCGCAGGCCATGTTGTCTTCGCAAGCCTTGCTGTCCTCGCAAGCTGTGCTGTCCTCGCTAGCTGTGCTGTCCTCGCAAGCTGTGCTGTCCTCGCAAGCTGTGCTGTCCCTGCAAGCCGTGCTGTCATCGCAGGCCGTGCTGTCCTCGCAGGCCGTGCTGTCCTCGCAAGCCTTGCTGTCCTCGCAAGCTGTGCTGTCCTCGCTAGCTGTGCTGTCCTCGCAAGCTGTGCTGTCCTCGCAAGCTGTGCTGTCCTCGCAAGCTGTGCTGTCCTCGCAAGCTGTGCTGTCCTCGCAAGCTGTGTTGTCCTCGCAAGCTGTGCTGTCCTCGCAAGCTGTGCTGTCCTCGCAAGCTGTACTGTCCTCGCAAGCTGTGCTGTCCTCGCAAGCTGTGCTGTCTTCGCTAGCTGTGCTGTCCCCGCAAGCTGTGCTGTCCTCGCAAGCTGTGCTGTCCTCGGAAGCTGTGTTGTCCTCGGAAGCTGTGCTGTCCTCGGAAGCTGTCCTGTCCTCGGAAGCTGTGCTGTCCTCGCAACCCGTGCTGTCCTCGCAACCCGTGCTGTCCTCGCAAGCCATGCTGTCCTCGCAACCCGTGCTGACCTCGCAAGGTGTGCTGTCCTCGCAAGCCGTGCTGTCCTGGCAAGCCGTGCTGTCCTCGCAAACCGTGCTGTCCTCGCAAGCCGTGCTGTCCTCGCAAGCTGTGCTGTTCTCGCAAGCCGTGCTGTCCTGGCAAGCCGTGCTGTCCTCGCAAACTTTGCTGTCCACTCAAGTTGAACTGTCCTCTCAAGTTGAGCTGTCCTGTCAAGTTGAGCTGTCCTCTCAAGTAGAGCTGTCCTATCAAGTTGCGCTGTCCTCTCTAGCTGAGCTGTCCTCGAAAGTTGTGCAGTCCTCGCAAGCTGTGCTGTCCTCGCAAGCTGTGCTGTCCTCGCAAGCTGTGCTGTCCTCGCAAGTTGTGCTGTCCTTGCAAGCTGTGCTGTCCTCGCAAGCTGTGCTGTCCTCGCAAGCTTTGCTGTCCTCCCAAGCTGTGCTGTCGTCCCAAGCTGTGCTGTCCCCACAAGCTGTGCTGTCTCCACAAACTGTGCTGTCCCCGCAAGCTGTGCTGTCCTCGCAAGCTGTGCTGTCCTCGCAAGCTGTGCTGTCCTCGCAAGCTGTGCTGTTTCTGCAAGCCGTGCTGTCCTCGCAGGCCATGTTGTCCTCGCAAGCCTTGCTGTCCTCGCAAGCTGAGCTGTCCTCGCTAGCTGTGCTGTCCTCGCAAGCTGTGCTGTCCTCGCAAGCTGTGCTGTCCTCGCAAGCTGTGCTGTCCTCGCAAGATGTGCTGTCCTCGCAAGCGGTTCTGTCCTCGCAAGCGGTGCTGTCATCGCAAGCCGTGCTGTCCTCGCAAGCCGTGCTGTCCTCGCAAGCCGTGCTTTCCTCAAAGCTGTGCTGTCCTCGCAAGCTGTGCTGTCCTCGCAAGCTGCGCTGTCCTCGCAAGCTGTGCTGTCCTCGCAAGCTGTGCTGTCCTCGCAAGCTGTGCTGTCCTCGCAAGCTGTGCTGTCCTCGCAAGCCGTGCTATCCTCGCAAACTTTGCTGTCCACTCAAGTTGAACTGTCCTCTCAAGTTGAGATGTCCTGTCAAGTTGATCTGTCCTCTCAAGTAGAGCTGTCCTATCAAGTTGCGCTGTCCTCTCTAGCTGAGCTGTCCTCTCAAGTTGAGCTGTCCTCGCAAGCTGTTCTGTCCTCGCAAGCTGTGCTGTCCTTGCAAGCTGTGCGGTCCTCGCATGCTGTGCTGTCCTCGCAAGCCGTGCTGTCCTTGCAAGCCGTGCTGTCCTCGCAAGCCGTGCTAGCCTCGTAGGCTTTGCTGTCCTCGAAAGTTGAGCAGTCCTCTCAAGTTGGGCTCTCCTCTCAAGTTGAACTGTCCTTGCAACTTGAGCTGTCCTCTCAGGTTGAGCTGTCCTCGCAAGGTGTGCTGTCCTCGCTAGCTGTGCTGTCCTCACAAGCTGTGCTGTCCTCGCAAGCTGTGCTGTCCTCTCAAGTTGAGCTGTCCTCGCATGCTGTGCTGTCCTCGCAAGCAGTGCTGTCCTTGCAAGCTGTGCTGTCCTCGCAAGCTGTGCTGTCCTCGCAAGCTGTGCTGTCCTCGCAAGCTGTGCTGTCCTCGCAAGCAGTGCTGTCCTCGCAAGCTGTGCTGTCCTCGCAAGCTGTGCTGTCCTCGCAAGCTGTGCAGTCCTCGCAAGCTGTGCTGTCTTCGCTAGCTGTGCTCGCAAGCTGTGCTGTCCTCGGAAGCTGTGCTGTCCTCGCAATCCGTGCTGTCCTCGAAACCTGTGCTGTCCTCGCAAACCGTGCTGTCCTCGCAATCCGTGTTGTCCTCGCAAGCTGTGCTGTCCTCGCAAGCTGTGCTGTCCTCGCAAGCTGTGTTGTCCTCGCAAGCTGTGCTGTCCTCGCAAGCTGTGCTGTCCTCGCAAGCTGTGCTGTCCTCGCAAGCTGTGCAGTCCTCGCAAGCTGTGCTGTCTTCGCTAGCTGTGCTGTCCCCGCAAGCTGTGCTGTCCTCGCAAGCTGTGCTGTCCTCGGAAGCTGTGTTGTCCTCGGAAGCTGTGCTGTCCTCGGAAGCTGTCCTGTCTCTGAAGCTGTGCTGTCCTCGCAACCTGTGCTGTCCTCGCAACCTGTGCTGTCCTCGCAAGCCATGCTGTCCTCGCAACCCGTGCTGACCTCGCAAGGTGTGCTGTCCTCGCAAGCCGTGCTGTCCTGGCAAGACGTGCTGTCCTCGCAAACCGTGCTGTCCTCGCAATCCGTGCTGTCCACGCAAGCTGTGCTGTCCTTGCAAGCCGTGCTGTCCTCGCAAGCCGTGCTGTCCTCGCAATTTTAGCGGTCCTCGCCAGCTGTGCTGTCCTCCCAAGCTGTGCTGTCCTCGAAAGTTGTGCTGTCGTCTCTAGTTGAGCTGTCCTCTCAAGTTGAGCTGTCCTCTTAAGTTGAGCTGTCCTCTCAAGTTGAGCTGTCCTCTCTAGTTGATCTGTCCTCTCTAGTTGAACTGTCCTCTTTAGTTAAGCTGTCCTCTCTAGTTGAGCTGTCATCTCTAGTTGAGCTGTCCTCTCTAGTTGAGCTGTCCTCTCTAGTTGAGCTGTCCTCTCAAGTTGAGCTCCCCTCTCAAATTGAGCTCTCCTCTCAAGTTGAGCTCTCCTCTCAAGTTGAGCTCTCCTCTCAAGGTGAGCTGTCCTCTCAAGTTGAGCCGTCCTTGCAAGCTGTGCTGTCCTCGCAAGCTGTGCTGTCCTCGCAAGCTGTGCTGTCCTCGCAAGTTGTGCTGTCCTCGCAAACTGTGCTGTCCTCGCAAGCTGTGCTGTCCTCGCAAGCTTTGCTGTCCTCCCAAGCTGTGCTGTCGTCCCAAGCTGTGCTGTCCCCACAAGCTGTGCTGTCTCCACAAACTGTGCTGTCCCCGCAAGCTGTGCTGTCCTCGCAAGCTGTGCTGTCCTCGCAAGCTGTGCTGTCCTCGCAAGCTGTGCTGTCCTCGCAAGCTGTGCTGTTTCTGCAAGCCGTGCTGTCCTCGCAGGCCATGTTGTCCTCGCAAGCCTTGCTGTCCTCGCAAGCTGTGCTGTCCTCGCTAGCTGTGCTGTCCTCGCAAGCTGTGCTGTCCTCGCAAGCTGTGCTGTCCTCGCAAGCTGTGCTGTCCTCGCAAGCTGTGCTGTCCTCGCAAGCGGTTCTGTCCTCGCAAGCCGTGCTGTCCTCGCAAGCCGTGCTGTCCTCGCAAGCTGTGCTGTCCTCGCAAGCTGTGCTGTCCTCGCAAGCTGTGCTGTCCTCGCAAGCTGTGCTGTCCTCGCAAGCTGTGCTGTCCTCGCAAGCTGTGCTGTCCTCGCAAGCTGTGCTATCCTCGCAAGCTGTGCTGTCCTCGCAAGCTGTGCTGTCCTCGCAAGCTGTGCTGTCCTCGCAAGCCGTGCTGTCCTCGCAAGCTGTGCTGTCCTCGGAAGCTGTGCTGTCCTCGCAACCTGTGCTGTCCTCGCCAGCCTTGCTGTCCTCGCAACCTGTGCTGTCCTCGCCAGCCTTGCTGTCCTCGCAAGCCGTGCTGTCCTCGCAAGCCGTGCTGTCCTCGCAGGCCGTGCTGTCCTCGCAAGCTTTGCTGTCCACTCAAGTTGAGCTGTCCTCTCAAGTTGAGCTGTCCTCTCAAGTAGAGCTGTCCTCTCAAGTTGCGCTGTCCTCTCTAGCTGAGCTGTCCTCTCAAGTTGAGCTGCTCTCTCAAGTTGAACTGTCCTCTCAAGTTGAGCAGTCCTCTCAAGTTGAGCTGTCCTCGGAAGCTGTACGGTCCTCGCAAGCTGTGCTGTCCTCGCAAGCTGTGCGGTCCTCGTAAGCTGTGCTGTCCTCGCAAGCCGTGCTGTCCTTGCAAGCCGTGCTGTCCTCGCAAGCTGTGCTAGCCTCGTAGGCTTTGCTGTCCTCGAAAGTTGAGCAGTCCTCTCAAGTTGTGCTCTCCTCTCATGTTGAACTGTCCTCGCAAGTTGAGCTGTCCCCTCAAGATGAGCTGTCCTCGCAAGCTGTGCTGTCCTCGCAAGCCGTGCTGTCCTCGCAAGCCGTGCTGTCCTCGCAAGTTGTGCTGTCCTCGCAAGTTGTGCTGTCCTCGCAAGCTGTGCTGTCCTCGCAAGCTGTGCTGTCCTCGCAAGCTGTGCTGTCCTCGCAAGCTGTCCTCTCCTCTCAAGCCGTGCCGTCCTCGCAGGCCGTGCTGTCCTCGCAAGCCTTGCTGTTCTCGCAAGCTGTGCTGTCCTCGCTAGCTGTGCTGTCCTCGCAAGCTGTGCTGTCCTCCCAAGCTGTGCTGTCCTCGCAAGTTGTGCTGTCCTCGCAAGCTGTGCTGTCCTCGTAAGCTGTGCTGTCCTCGCAAGCTGTGCTGTCCTCGCAAGCTTTGCTATCCTCGCAAACTGTGCTGTCCTCACAAGCCGTGCTCTCCTCGCAAGCTGTGCTGTCCTCGGAAGCTGTGCTGTCCTCGCAACCTGTGCTGTCCTCGCCAGCCGTGCTGTCCTCGCCAGCCGTGCTGTCCTCGCAAGCCGTGCTGTCCTCGCAAGCCGTGCTGTCCTCGCAAGCCGTGCTGTCCTCGCAAGCTTTGCTGTCCACTCAAGTTGAGCTGTCCTCTCAAGTTGAGCTGTCCTCTCAAGTCGAGCTGTCCTCTCAAGTAGAGCTGTCCTCTCAAGTTGAGCTGTCCTCTCTAACTGAGCTGTCCTCTCAAGTTGAGCTGTTCTCTCAAGTTGAACTGTCCTCTCAAGTTGAGCAGTCCTCTCAAGTTGAGCTGTCCTCGGAAGCTGTTCGGTCCTCGCAAGCTGTGCTGTCCTCGCAAGCTGTGCGGTCCTCGTAAGCTGTGCTGTCCTCACAAGCCGTGCTGTCCTTGCAAGCCGTGCTGTCCTCGCAAGCCGTGCTAGCCTCGTAGGCTTTGCTGTCCTCGAAAGTTGAGCAGTCCTCTCAAGTTGTGCTCTCCTCTCAAGTTGAACTGTCCTCGCAAGTTGAGCTGTCCCCTCAAGATGAGCTGTCCTCGCAAGCTGTGCTGTCCTCGCAAGCCGTGCTGTCCTCGCAAGCCATGAGTTCCTTGCAAGTTGTGCTGTCCTCGCAAACTGTGCTGTCCTCGCAAGCTGTGCTGTCCTCGCAAGCTGTGCTGTCCTCGCAGGCCGTGCTGTCCTCGCAAGCCTTGCTGTCCTCGCAAGCCTTGCTGTCCTCGCAAGCTGTGCTGTCCTCGCTAGCTGTGCTGTCCTCGCAAGCTGTGCTGTCCTCGCAAGCTGTGCTGTCCTCGCAAGTTGTGCTGTCCTCGCAAGCTGTGCTGTCCTCGCAAGCTGTGCTGTCCTCGCAAGCTGTGCTGTCCTCGCAAGCTGTGCTGTCCACGCAAGCTGTGCTGTTTCTGCAAGCCGTGCTGTCCTCGCAGGCCATGTTGTCCTCGCAAGCCTTGCTGTCCTCGCAAGCTGTGCTGTCCTCGCTAGCTGTGCTGTCCTCGCTAGCTGTGCTGTCCTCGCAAGCTGTGCTGTCCTCGCAAGCTGTGCTGTCCTCGCAAGCTGTGCTGTACTCGCAAGCTGTGCTATCCTCGCAAGCGGTTCTGTCCTCGCAGGCCGTGCTGTCCTCGCAAGCCGTGCTGTCCTCGCAAGCTGTGCTGTCCTCGCAAGCTGTGCTGTCCTCGCAAGCTGTGCTGTCCTCGCAAGCTGTGCTGTCCTCGCAAGCTGTGCTGTCCTCGCAAGCTGTGCTGTCCTCGCAAGCTGTGCTGTCCTCGCAAGCTGTGCTGTCCTCGCAAGCTGTGCTGTCCTCGCAAGCTGTGCTGTCCTCGCAAGCTGTGCTATCCTCGCAAGCCGTGCTGTCCTCGCAAGCCGTGCTGTCCTCGCAAGCCGTGCTGTCCTCGGAAGCTGTGCTGTCCTCGCAACCTGTGCTGTCCTCGCCAGCCGTCCTGTCCTCGCAAGCCGTGCTGTCCTCGCAAGCCGTGCTGTCCTCGCAAGCTGTGCTGTCCTCGCAAACTTTGCTGTCCACTCAAGTTGAACTGTCCTCTCAAGTTGATCTGTCCTGTCAAGTTGAGCTGTCCTCTCAAGTAGAGCTGTCCTATCACGTTGCGCTGTCCTCTCTAGCTTAGCTGTCCTCTCAAGTTCAGCTGTTCTCTCAAGTTGAACTGTCCTCTCAAGTTGAACTGTCCTCTCAAGTTGAGCTGTTCTCTCAAGTTGAGTTGTCCTCGCAAGCTGTGCTGTCCTTGCAAGCCGTGCTGTCCTCGCAAGCTGTGCTGTCCTCGCAAGCCTTGCTGTCCTCGCAAGCTGTGCTGTCCTCGCAAGCTGTGCTGTCCACGCAAGCTGTGCTGTCCTCGCAAGCTGTGCTGTCCTCGCAAGCTGTGCTGTCCTCGCAAGCAGTGCTTTCCTCGCAAGCTGTGCTGTCCTCGCAAGCTGTGCAGTCCTCGCAAGCTGTGCTGTCTTCGCTAGCTGTGCTGTCCTCGCAAGCTGTGCTGTCCTCGCAAGCTGTGCTGTCCTCGGAAGCTGTGTTGTCCTCAGAAGCTGTGCTGTCCTCAGAAGCTGTCATTTCCTCGGAAGCTGTGCTGTCCTCGCAACCCGTGCTGTCCTCGAAACCTGTGCTGTCCTCGCAAGCCGTGCTGTCCTCGCAAGCCGTGCTGTCCTTGCAAGCCGTGTTGTCCTCGCAAGCTGTGCAGTCCTCGCAAGCTGTGCTGTCCTCGCAAGCTGTGCCGTCCTCGCAAGCCGTGCTGTCCCCGCAAGCCGTGATGTCCCCGCAAGCCGTGTTGTCCTCGCAAGCTGTTCTGTCCTTGCAAGACATGCTGTCCTCGCAAGCTTTGCTGTCCTCGCAAGCTGTGCTGTCCACCCAAGTTGTGCTGTCATCTCAAGTTGTGCTGTCATCTCGAGTTGTGCTGTGCTCTAAAGTTGAGCTGTCCTCTCAAGTTGAACTGTCCTCTCAATTTGAGCTGTCCTCTCAAGTTGAGCTGTTCTGTCAATTTGAGCTGTCCTCTCAAGTTGAGCTCTCCTCTCAAGTTGAGCTGTCCTTTCAAGTTGAGCTGTCCTCTCAAGTTGAGCTCTCCTCTCATGTTGAGCTCTCCTCTCAAGTTGAGCTCTCCTCTCAAGTTGAGATGTACTCTCAAGTTGATCTGTCCTCTCAAGTTGAGCTGTCCTCTCAAGTTGAGCTGTCCTCGCAAGCTGTGCTGTCCTCTCAAGTTGAGCTGTCCTCGCAAGCTGTGCTGTCCTCGCAAGTTGTGCTGTCCTCGCAAGCTGTGCTGTCCTCGCAAGCTGTACTGTCCTCGCAAGCTGTGCTGTCCCCGCAATCTGTGCTGTCATCGCAAGCTGTGCTGTCCTTGCAAGCCATGTTGTCCTCGCAGGCCGTGCTGTCCTCGCAAGCCTTGCTGTCCTCGCAAGCTGTGCTGTCCTCGCTAGCTGTGCTGTCCTCGAAAGCTGTGCTGTCCTCGCAAGCTGTGCTGTCCTTGGAAGTTGTGCTGTCCTCGCAAGCTGTGCTGACCTCGCAAGCTGTGCTGTCTAGCAAGCTGTGCTGTCCTCGCAAGCTGTGCTGTCCCTGCAAGCCGTGCTGTCCTTGCAGGCCATGCTGTCCTCGCAGGCCGTGCTATCCTCGCAAGCCTTGCTGTCCTCGCAAGCTGTGCTGTCCTCGCTAGCTGTGCTGTCCTCGCAAGCTGTGCTGTCCTCGCAAGCTGTGCTGTCCTCGCAAGCTGTGCTGTCCTCGCAAGCTGTGCTGTCCTCGCAAGCTGTGCTGTCCTCGCAAGCTGTGCTGTCCTCGCAAACTTTGCTGTCCACTCAAGTTGAACTGTCCTCTCAAGTTGAGCTGTCCTGTCAATTTCAGCTGTCCTCTCAAGTAGAGCTGTCCTATCAAGTTGCGCTGTCCTCTCTAGCTGAGCTGTCCTCTCAAGTTCAGCTGTTCTCTCAAGTTGAACTGTCCTCTCAAGTTGAGCTGTCCTCTCAAGTTGAGCTGTCCTCGCAAGCTGTTCTGTCCTCGCAAGCTGTGCTGTTCTCGCAAGCTGTGCGGTCCTCGCATGCTGTGCTGTCCTCGCAAGCCGTGCTGTCCTTGCAAGCCGTGCTGTCCTCGCAAGCCGTGCTAGCCTCGTCGGCTTTGCTGTCCTCGAAAGTTGAGCAGTCCTCTCAAGTTGGGCTCTCCTCTCAAGTTGAACTGTCCTCGCAACTTGAGCTGTCCTCTCAAGTTGAGCTGTCCTCGCAAGCTGTGCTGTCCTTTCAAGCCGTGTTGTCCTCGCAAGCCGTGCTGTCCTCGCAAGCCTTGCTGTCCTCGCAAGCCATGCTGTCCTCGCAAGCCGTTCTGTCCTTGCAAGACATGTTGTCCTCGCAAGCTTTGCTGTCCTCGCAAGCTGTGCTGTCCACCCAAGTTGTGCTGTTATCTCAAGTTGTGCTGTCATCTCGAGTTGTGCTGTTCTCTAAAGTTGAGCTGTCTTCTCAAGTTGAACTGTCCTCTCAAGTTGAGCTGTCCTCTCAAGTTGAGCTGTTCTGCCAAGTTGAGCTGTCCTCTCAAGTTGAGCTGTCCTCTCAAGTTGAGCTGTCCTCTCAAGTTGAGCTGTCCTCTCAAGTTGAGCTGTCCTCTCAAGTTGAGCTCTCCTCTCATGTTGAGCTCTCCTCTCAAGTTGAGCTCTCCTCTCAAGTTGAGATGTACTCTCAAGTTGATCTGTCCTCTCAAGTTGAGCTGTCCCCTCAAGTTGAGCTGTCCTCGCAAGCTGTGCTGTCCTCGCAAGCTGTGCTGTCCTCGCAAGATGTGCTGTTCTCCCAAGCTTTACTGTCCTCGCAAGCTGTGCTGTCCCCGCAAGCTGTGCTATCATCGCAAGCTGTGCTGTCCTTGCAAGCTGTGCTGTCCTCGCAAGCTGTGCTGTCCCCGCAAGTTGTGCTGTCCTCGCAAGCTGTGCTGTCCTCGCAAGCTGTGCTGTCTAGCAAGCTGTGCTGTCCTCGCAAGCTGTGCTGTCCCTGCAAGCCGTGCTGTCCTCGCAGGCCGTGCTGTCCTCGCAAGCCCTGCTGTCCTCGCAAGCTGTGCTGTCCTCGCTAGCTGTGCTGTCCTCGCTAGCTGTGCTGTCCTCGCAAGCTGTGCTGTCCTCGCAAGCTGTGCTGTCCTCGCAAGCTGTGCTGTCCTCGCAAGCTGTGCTGTCCTCGCAAGCTGTGCTGTCCTCGCAAGCTGTGCTGTCCTCGCAAGCTGTGCTGTCCTCGCATGCTGTGCTGTCCTCGCAAGCTGTGCTGTCCTCGCTAGCTGTGCTGTCCTCGCAAGCTGTGCAGTCCTCGCAAGCTGTGCTGTCTTCGCTAGCTGTGCTGTCCTCGCAAGCTGTGCTGTCCTCGCAAGCAGTGCTGTCCTCGGAAGCTGTGTTGTCCTCAGAAGCTGTGCTGTCCTCGGAAGCTGTCCTGTCCTCGGAAGCTGGGCTTTCCTCGCAACCCGTGGTGTCCTCGCAACCTGTGCTGTCTTCGCAAGCCATGCTGTCCTCGCAACCCGTGCTGTCCTCGCAAGGCGTGCTGTCCTCGCAAGCCGTGCTGTCCTGGCAAGCCGTGCTGTCCTCGCAAACCATGCTGTCTTCGCAAGTCGTGCTGTCCTCGCAAGCTGTGCTGTTCTTGCAAGCCGTGCTGTCCTCGCAAGCCATGCTGTCCTCGCAATTTTAGCGGTCCTCGCAAGCTGTGCTGCCCTCCCAAGCTGTGCTGTCCTCAAAAGTTGTGCTGTCGTCTCAAGTTGAGCTGTCCTCTCAAGTTGAGCTGTCCTCTTAAGTTGAGCTGTCCTCTCAAGTTGAGCTGTCCTCTCTAGTTGATCTGTCCTCTCTAGTTGAACTGTCCTCTTTAGTTGAGCTGTGCTCTCTAGTTGAGCTGTCCTCTCTAGTTGAGCTGTCCTCCCTAGTTGAGCTGACCTCTCAAGTTGAGCTTTCCTCTCAAATTGAGCTCTCCTCTCAAGTTGAGCTCTCCTCTCAAGTTGAGCTCTCCTCTCAAGTTGAGCTCTCCTCTCAAGTTGAGCTCTCCCCTCAAGTTGAGCGGTCATCTCATGGTGAGCTGTCCTCTCAAGTTGAGCCGTCCTCGCAAGCTGTGCTGTCCTCGCAAGCTGTGCTGTCCTCGCAAGCTGTGCTGTCCTCGCAAGCTGTGCTGTCCTCGCAAGCTGTGCTGTCCTCGCAAGCTGTGCTGTCCTCGCAAGCTGTGCTGTCCTCGCAAGCTGTGCTGTCCTCGCAAGATGTGCTGTCCTCGCAAGCTGTGCTCTCCTCGCAAGCTGTGCTGTCCTCGCAAGCCGTGCTGTCCTCGCAAGCTGTGCTGTCCTCGGAAACTGGGCTGTCTTCGCAACCTGTGCTGTCCTCGCCAGCCGTGCTGTCGTCGCAAGCCGTGCTGTCCTCGCAAGCCGTGCTGTCCTCGCAAGCCGTGCTGTCCTCGCAAGCCGTGCTGTCCTCGCAAGCTTTGCTGTCCGCTCAAGTTGAGCTGTCCTCTCGAGTTGAGCTGTCCTCTCAAGTTGAGCTGTCCTCTCAAGTAGAGCTGTCCTCTCAAGTTGCGCTGTCCTCTCTAGCTGAGCTGTCCTCTTTAGTTCACCTGTTCTCTCAAGTTGAACTGTCCTCTCAAGTTGAGCTATCCTCTCAAGTTGAGCTGTCCTCGCAAGCTGTTCTGTCCTCGCAAGCTGTGCTGTCCTCGCAAGCTGTGTGGTCCTCGCAAACTGTGCTGTCCTCGCAAGCCGTGCTGTCCTTGCAAGCCGTGCTGTACTCGCAAGCCGCGCTAGCCTCGTAGGCATTGCTGTCCTCGAAAGTTGAGCAGTCCTCTCAAGTTGTGTTCTCCTCTCAAGTTGAACTGTCCTCACAACTTGAGCTGTCCTCTCAAGTTGAGCTGTCCTCGCAAGCTGTGCTGTCCTCGCAAGCCGTGCTGTCCTCGCAAGCCGTGCTGTCCTCGCAAGCCTTGCTGTCCTCGCAAGCCTTGCTGTCCTCGCAAGCTGTGCTGTCCTCGCAAGCTGTGCTGTCCTCGCAAGCTGTGCTGTCCTCACAAGCTGTGCTGTCCTCGCAAGCTGTGCTGTCCTCGCAAGCTGTGCTGTCCTCGCAAGCTGTGCTGTCCTCGCAAGCTGTGCTGTCCTCGCAAGCTGTGCTGTCCTCGCAAGCTGTGCTGTCCTCGCAAGCTGTGCTGTCCTCGCAAGCTGTGCTGTCCTCACAAGCTGTGCAGTCCTCGCAAGCTGTGCTGTCTTCGCTAGCTGTGCTGTCCTTGCAAGCTGTGCTGTCCTCGCAAGCTGTGCTGTCCTCGGAAGCTGTGTTGTCCTCAGAAGCTGTGCTGTCCTCGGAAGCTGTCCTGTCCTTGGAAGCTGTGCTGTCCTCGCAACCCGTGCTGTCCTCGCAACCTGTGCTGGCCTCGCAAGCCGTTCTGTCCTCGCAAGCCGTGTTGTCCTCGCAAGCTGTGCTGTGCTTGCAAGCTGTGCTGTCCTCGGAAGCTGTGCTGTCCTCGCAAGCCGTGCTGTCCCCACAAGCCGTTCTGTCCCAACAAGCCGTGCTGTCCTCGCAAGCCGTTCTATCCTTGCAAGCCGTGCTGTCCTCGCAACCTTTGCTGTCCTCGCAAGCTGTGCTGTCCACCCAAGTTGTGCTGTCATCTCAAGTTGTGCTGTCATCTCAAGTTGTGCTGTCATCTCAAGTTGTGCTGTCATCTCGAGTTGTGCTGTCCTCTAAAGTTGAGCTGTCCTCTCAAGTTGAACTGTCCTCTCAAGTTGAGCTGTCCTCTCAAGTGAGCTGTTCTGTCAAGTTGAGCTGTCTTCTCAAGTTGAGCTGTCCTCTCAAGTTGAGCTGTCCTCTCAAGTTGAGCTGTCCTCTCAAGTTGAGCTGTCCTCTCAAGTTGAGCTCTCCTCTCATGTTGAGCTCTCCTCTCAAGTTGAGCTCTCCTCTCAAGTTGAGGTGTACTCTCAAGTTGAGCTGTCCTCTCAAGTTGAGCTGTCCTCTCAAGTTGAGCTGTCCTCGCAAGGTGTGCTGTTCTCGCAAGCTGTGCTGTCCTCGCAAGTTGTGCTGTCCTCGCAAGCTGTGTTGTCCTCGCAAGCTGTGTTGTCCTCGCAAGCTGTGCTGTCCTCGCAAGCTGTTCTGTCCTCGCAAGCTGTGCTGTCCTTGCAAGCCGTGCCGTCCTCGCAGGCCGTGCTGTCCTCGCAAGCCTTGCTGTCCTCGCAAGCTGTGCTGTCCTCGCTAGCTGTGCTGTCCTCGCAAGCTGTGCTGTCCTCGCAAGCTGTGCTGTCCTCGCAAGTTGTGCTGTCCTCGCAAGTTGTGCTGTCCTCGCAAGCTGTGCTGTCCTCGCAAGCTGTGCTGTCCTCGCAAGCTGTGCTGTCCTCGCAAGCTGTGCTGTCCTCGCAAGCTGTGCTGTCCCTGCAAGCCGTGCTGACCTCGCAGGCCATGTTGTCTTCGCAAGCATTGCTGTCCTCGCAGGCCCTGCTGTCCTCGCAAGCTGTGCTGTCCTCGCTAGCTGTGCTGTCCTCGCAAGCTGTGCTGTCCTCGCAAGCTGTGCTGTCCTCGCAAGCTGTGCTGTCCTCGCAAGCTGTGCTGTCCTCGCAAGCTGTGCTGTCCTCGCAAGCTGTGCTGTCCTCGCAAGTTGTGCTGTCCTCGCAAGCTGTGCTGTCCTCGCAAGCTGTGCTGTCCTCGCAAGATGTGCTGTCCTCGCAAGCAGTGCTGTCCTCGCAAGCAGTGCTGTCCTCGCAAGCTGTGCTGTCCTCGCAAGCTGTGCAGTCCTCGCAAGCTGTGCTGTCTTCGCTAGCTGTGCTGTCCCCGCAAGCTGTGCTGTCCTCGCAAGCTGTGCTGTCCTCGGAAGCTGTGCTGTCCTCGGAAGCTGTGCTGTCCTCGGAAGCTGTCCTGTCCTTGGAAGCTGTGCTGTCCTCGCATCCCGTGCTGTCCTCGCAACCTGTGCTGTCACCGCAAGCCGTGCTGTCCTCGCAACCCGTGCTGTCCTCGCAAGGCGTGCTGTCTTCGCAAGCCGTGCTGTCCTGGCCAGCCGTGCTGTCCTCGCAAATCGTGCTGTCCTCGCAAGCCGTGCTGTGCTCGCAAGCTGTGCTGTTCTTGCAAGCCGTGCTGTCCTCGCAAGCCGTGCTGTCCTCGCAATTTTAGCGGTCCTCGCAAGCTGTGCTGTCCTCCCAAGCTGTGCTGTCCTCGAAAGTTGTGCTGTCGTCTCTAGTTGAGCTGTCCTCTCAAGTTGAGCCGTCCTCGCAAGCTGTGCTGTCCTCGCAATCTGTGCTGCCCTCGCAAGCTGTGCTGTCCTCGCAAGTTGTGCTGTCCTCGCAAGCTGTGCTGTCCTCGCAAGCTGTGCTGTTCTCGCAAGCTTTGCTGTCCTCCCAAGCTGTGCTGTCGTCCCAAGCTGTGCTGTCCCCACAAGCTGTGCTGTCTCCACAAACTGTGCTGTCCCCGCAAGCTGTGCTGTCCTCGCAAGCTGTGCTGCCCTCGCAAGCTGTGCTGTACTCGCAAGCTGTGCTGTTTCTGCAAGCGTTGCTGTCCTCGCAGGCCATGTTGTCCTCACAAGCCTTGCTGCCCTCGCAAGCTCTGATGTCCTCGCTAGCTGTGCTGTCCTCGCAAGCTGTGCTGTCCTCGCAAGCTGTGCTGTCCTCGCAAGCTGTGCTGTCCTCGCAAGCTGTGCTGTCCTCGCAAGCGGTTCTGTCCTCGCAAGCCGTGCTGTCCTCGCAAGCCGTGCTGTCCTCGCAAGCTGTGCTGTCCTCGCAAGCTGTGCTGTCCTCGCAAGCTGGGCTGTCCTCGTAAGCTGTGCTGTCCTCGCAAGCTGTGCTGTCCTCGCAAGCTGTGCTGTCCTCGCAAGTTGTGCTGTCCTCGCAAGCTGTGCTGTCCTCGCAAGCCGTGCTGTCCTCGCAAGCTGTGCTGTCCTCGGAAGCTGTGCTGTCCTCGCAACCTGTGCTGTCCTCGCCAGCCGTGCTGTCCTCGCAAGCCGTGCTGTCCTCGCAAGCCGTGCTGTCCTCGCAAGCCGTGCTGTCCTCGCAAGCTTTGCTGTCCACTCAAGTTGAGCTGTCCTCTCAAGTTGAGCTGACCGCTCAAGTTGAGCTGTCCTCTCAAGTAGAGCTGTCCTCTCAAGTTGCGCTGTCCTCTCAAGTTGCGCTGTCCTCTCTAGCTGAGCTGTCCTCTCAAGTTGAGCTGTTCTCTCAAGTTGAACTGTCCTCTCAAGTTGAGCAGTCCTCTCAAGTTGAGCTGTCCTCGGAAGCTGTTCGGCCCTCGCAAGCTGTGCTGTCCTCGCAAGCTGTGCGGTCCTCGTAAGCTGTGCTGTCCTCGCAAGCCATGCTGTCCTTGCAAGCCATGCTGTCCTCGCAAGCCGTGCTAGCCTCGTAGGCTTTGCTGTCCTCGAAAGTTGAGCAGTCCTCTCAAGTTGTGCTCTCCTCTCAAGTTGAACTGTCCTCGCAAGTTGAGCTGTCCCCTCAAGATGAGCTGTCCTCGCAAGCTGTGCTGTCCTCGCAAGCCGTGCTGTCCTCGCAAGCCGTGCTGTCCTCGCAAGCCTTGCTGTCCTCGCAAGCTGTGCTGTCCTCGCTAGCTGTGTTGTCCTCGCAAGCTGTGCTGTCCTCGCAAGCTGTGCTGTCCTCGCAAGCTGTGCTGTCCTCGCACGCTGTGCTGTCCTTGCAAGCTGTGCTGTCCTCGCAAGCTGTGCTGTCCTCGCAAGCTGTCCTGTCCTCGGAAGCTGTGCTGTCCTCGCAACCCGTGCTGTCCTCGCAACCTGTGCTGTCCTCGCAAGCCGTGCTGTCCTCGCAAGCTGTGCTGTCCTCGCAAGCTGTGCTGTCCTCGCAAGCTGTGCTGTCCTCGGAAGCTGTGCTGTCCTCGCAAGCCGTGCTGTCCCCGCAGGCCGTGCTGTCCCCGCAAGCCGTGCTGTCCTCGCAAGCCGTTCTGTCCTTGCAAGCCGTGCTGTCCTCGCAAGTTTTGCTGTCCTCGCAAGCTCTGCTGTCCACCCAAGTTGTGCTGTCATCTCAAGTTGTGCTGTCATCTCGAGTTGTGCTGTCCTCTAAAGTTGAGCTGTCCTCTCAAGTTGAGCTGTCCTCTCAAGTTGAAATCTCCTCTAATGTTGAGCTCTCCTCTCAAGTTGAGCTCTCCTCTCAAGTTGAGCTCTCCTCTCAAGTTGAGGTGTACTCTCAAGTTGAGCTGTTCTCTCAAGTTGAGCTGTCCTCTCAAGTTGAGCTGTCCTCGCAAGCCGTGCTGTCGTCGCAATCCGTGCTGTCCTCGCAAGCCGTGCTATCCTCGCAAGCTGTGCTGTCCTTGCAAGTTGTGCTGTCCTCGCAAGCCGTGCTGTCCTCGCAATTTTAGCGGTCCTCGCAAGCTGTGCTGTCTGCCCATGTTTAGCTGCCCTCTCAAGTTGAGCTGTCCTCTCAAGTTGAGCTGCCCTCTCAAGTTGAGCTGTCCTCTCAAGTTGAGGTGTCCTCTCAAGTGGTGCTTTCCTCTCAAGTAGTGCTGTGCTCTCAAGTTGAGCTGTCCTCTCAAGTTGAGCTGTCTGCTCAAGTTGAGCTGTCCTCTCAAGTTGAGCTGTCCTCTCAAGTTGAACTAACCTCTCAAGTGGAGCTTTCCTCTCAAGTTGAACTGTCCTCGCAAGCTGTTATGTCCTTGCAAGCTGTGCTGTCCTATCAAGCTGTGCTGTCCTCGCAAGCTGCGCCGTCCTCGCAAGCTGTGCTGTGCTCGCAAGCAGTGCTGTCCTCGCAAGCTGTGCTGTCCAAGCAAGCTGTGCTGTCCTCGCAAGTTGTGCTGTCCTCGCAAGCTGTGCTGTCCTCGCAAGCTGTGCTGTCCTCGCAAGCTGTGCTGTCCTCGCAAGCTGTGCTGTCCTAGCAAGCTTTGCTGTCCTAGCAAGCTTTGCTGTCGCAACCTGTGCTGTCCTCGCAACCTGTGCTGTCCTCGCAAGCCGTGCTGTCCTCGCAAGCCGTGCTGTCCTCGCAAGCCATGCTGTTCTCGCAAGCTGTGCAGTCCTCGTAAGCTTTGCTGTCCTCCCAAGCATGTTTTGAAAAACACGAAGAGCAGAGACGCGCCGCGCCGAACCGCCTGACCCAGTGAGCGTAGTTTGCTTTGATATCGGACCGTGTGGCGAGGTAAAAAAATACTAGTTTCCACAGTGGAATGAAAGGAGAGTAACTGAAAGTGTTTAATTTGTAACTACATAAGACGAAAACGTAGCTTTTGCGCGAGTTTGTGTGATCCGTTTTTCGGTTTGTATTTGCGTCTTTGAGTGCGTTTTTGCCTGGGACAGTAAGGTCGTATCTAGTTGAAATTGATATCACGTACTGAGGTCGGTAGTCGCTTGGCGGTGTCAGAGTTTTAAAATTGTAAGTGAAGGCATCGAGGAGTTACGGACGTTTATGCAGCATGTTTTGAAAAACACGAAGAGCAGAGACGCGCCGCGCCGAACCGCCTGACCCAGTGAGCGTAGTTTGCTTTGATATCGGACCGTGTGGCGAGGTAAAAAAATACTAGTTTCCACAGTGGAATGAAAGGAGAGTAACTGAAAGTGTTTAATTTGTAACTACATAAGACGAAAACGTAGCTTTTGCGCGAGTTTGTGTGATCCGTTTTTCGGTTTGTATTTGCGTCTTTGAGTGCGTTTTTGCCTGGGACAGTAAGGTCGTATCTAGTTGAAATTGATATCACGTACTGAGGTCGGTAGTCGCTTGGCGGTGTCAGAGTTTTAAAATTGTAAGTGACGGCATCGAGGAGTTACGGACGTTTATGCAGCCTGATTTGAAACACGAAGAGCAGAGATGCGCCGCGCCGCCTGGCCCAGTGAGCGTAGTTTGCTTTGATATAGGACTGTGTGGCGACGTAAAAAAATACTAGTTTCCACAGTAGAATGAAAGGAGAGTATCGGAAAGTGGTTAATTTGTAATTACATGTGACGAAGAAGTAGCTTTTGCGTGAGTTTGTGTAATCCGTTTTTCTTTTCGGTTTGTATTTGCGTCTTTGAGTGCGTTTTTGCCTGGGACAGTAAGGTCGTATCTAGTTGAAATTGATATCACGTACTGAGGTCGGTAGTCGCTTGGCGGTGTCAGAGTTTTAAAATTGTAAGTGAAGGCATCGAGGAGTTACGGACGTTTATGCAGCATGTTTTGAAAAACACGAAGAGCAGAGACGCGCCGCGCCGAACCGCCTGACCCAGTGAGCGTAGTTTGCTTTGATATCGGACCGTGTGGCGAGGTAAAAACATACTAGTTTCCACAGTGGAATGAAAGGAGAGTAACTGAAAGTGTTTAATTTGTAACTACATAAGACGAAAACGTAGCTTTTGCGCGAGTTTGTGTGATCCGTTTTTCGGTTTGTATTTGCGTCTTTGAGTGCGTTTTTGCCTGGGACAGTAAGGTCGTATCTAGTTGAAATTGATATCACGTACTGAGGTCGGTAGTCGCTTGGCGGTGTCAGAGTTTTAAAATTGTAAGTGAAGGCATCGAGGAGTTACGGACGTTTATGCAGCATGTTTTGAAAAACACGAAGAGCAGAGACGCGCCGCGCCGAACCGCCTGACCCAGTGAGCGTAGTTTGCTTTGATATCGGACCGTGTGGCGAGGTAAAAAAATACTAGTTTCCACAGTGGAATGAAAGGAGAGTAACTGAAAGTGTTTAATTTGTAACTACATAAGACGAAAACGTAGCTTTTGCGCGAGTTTGTGTGATCCGTTTTTCGGTTTGTATTTGCGTCTTTGAGTGCGTTTTTGCCTGGGACAGTAAGGTCGTATCTAGTTGAAATTGATATCACGTACTGAGGTCGGTAGTCGCTTGGCGGTGTCAGAGTTTTAAAATTGTAAGTGAAGGCATCGAGGAGTTACGGACGTTTATGCAGCATGTTTTGAAAAACACGAAGAGCAGAGACGCGCCGCGCCGAACCGCCTGACCCAGTGAGCGTAGTTTGCTTTGATATCGGACCGTGTGGCGAGGTAAAAAAATACTAGTTTCCACAGTGGAATGAAAGGAGAGTAACTGAAAGTGTTTAATTTGTAACTACATAAGACGAAAACGTAGCTTTTGCGCGAGTTTGTGTGATCCGTTTTTCGGTTTGTATTTGCGTCTTTGAGTGCGTTTTTGCCTGGGACAGTAAGGTCGTATCTAGTTGAAATTGATATCACGTACTGAGGTCGGTAGTCGCTTGGCGGTGTCAGAGTTTTAAAATTGTAAGTGACGGCATCGAGGAGTTACGGACGTTTATGCAGCCTGATTTGAAACACGAAGAGCAGAGATGCGCCGCGCCGCCTGGCCCAGTGAGCGTAGTTTGCTTTGATATAGGACTGTGTGGCGACGTAAAAAAATACTAGTTTCCACAGTAGAATGAAAGGAGAGTATCGGAAAGTGGTTAATTTGTAATTACATGTGACGAAGAAGTAGCTTTTGCGTGAGTTTGTGTAATCCGTTTTTCTTTTCGGTTTGTATTTGCGTCTTTGAGTGCGTTTTTGCCTGGGACAGTAAGGTCGTATCTAGTTGAAATTGATATCACGTACTGAGGTCGGTAGTCGCTTGGCGGTGTCGGAGTTTTAAAATTGTAAGTGAAGGCATCGAGGAGTTACGGACGTTTATGCAGCATGTTTTGAAAAACACGAAGAGCAGAGACGCGCCGCGCCGAACCGCCTGACCCAGTGAGCGTAGTTTGCTTTGATATCGGACCGTGTGGCGAGGTAAAAACATACTAGTTTCCACAGTGGAATGAAAGGAGAGTAACTGAAAGTGTTTAATTTGTAACTACATAAGACGAAAACGTAGCTTTTGCGCGAGTTTGTGTGATCCGTTTTTCGGTTTGTATTTGCGTCTTTGAGTGCGTTTTTGCCTGGGACAGTAAGGTCGTATCTAGTTGAAATTGATATCACGTACTGAGGTCGGTAGTCGCTTGGCGGTGTCAGAGTTTTAAAATTGTAAGTGAAGGCATCGAGGAGTTACGGACGTTTATGCAGCATGTTTTGAAAAACACGAAGAGCAGAGACGCGCCGCGCCGAACCGCCTGACCCAGTGAGCGTAGTTTGCTTTGATATCGGACCGTGTGGCGAGGTAAAAAAATACTAGTTTCCACAGTGGAATGAAAGGAGAGTAACTGAAAGTGTTTAATTTGTAACTACATAAGACGAAAACGTAGCTTTTGCGCGAGTTTGTGTGATCCGTTTTTCGGTTTGTATTTGCGTCTTTGAGTGCGTTTTTGCCTGGGACAGTAAGGTCGTATCTAGTTGAAATTGATATCACGTACTGAGGTCGGTAGTCGCTTGGCGGTGTCAGAGTTTTAAAATTGTAAGTGAAGGCATCGAGGAGTTACGGACGTTTATGCAGCATGTTTTGAAAAACACGAAGAGCAGAGACGCGCCGCGCCGAACCGCCTGACCCAGTGAGCGTAGTTTGCTTTGATATCGGACCGTGTGGCGAGGTAAAAAAATACTAGTTTCCACAGTGGAATGAAAGGAGAGTAACTGAAAGTGTTTAATTTGTAACTACATAAGACGAAAACGTAGCTTTTGCGCGAGTTTGTGTGATCCGTTTTTCGGTTTGTATTTGCGTCTTTGAGTGCGTTTTTGCCTGGGACAGTAAGGTCGTATCTAGTTGAAATTGATATCACGTACTGAGGTCGGTAGTCGCTTGGCGGTGTCAGAGTTTTAAAATTGTAAGTGACGGCATCGAGGAGTTACGGACGTTTATGCAGCCTGATTTGAAACACGAAGAGCAGAGATGCGCCGCGCCGCCTGGCCCAGTGAGCGTAGTTTGCTTTGATATAGGACTGTGTGGCGACGTAAAAAAATACTAGTTTCCACAGTAGAATGAAAGGAGAGTATCGGAAAGTGGTTAATTTGTAATTACATGTGACGAAGAAGTAGCTTTTGCGTGAGTTTGTGTAATCCGTTTTTCTTTTCGGTTTGTATTTGCGTCTTTGAGTGCGTTTTTGCCTGGGACAGTAAGGTCGTATCTAGTTGAAATTGATATCACGTACTGAGGTCGGTAGTCGCTTGGCGGTGTCAGAGTTTTAAAATTGTAAGTGAAGGCATCGAGGAGTTACGGACGTTTATGCAGCATGTTTTGAAAAACACGAAGAGCAGAGACGCGCCGCGCCGAACCGCCTGACCCAGTGAGCGTAGTTTGCTTTGATATCGGACCGTGTGGCGAGGTAAAAACATACTAGTTTCCACAGTGGAATGAAAGGAGAGTAACTGAAAGTGTTTAATTTGTAACTACATAAGACGAAAACGTAGCTTTTGCGCGAGTTTGTGTGATCCGTTTTTCGGTTTGTATTTGCGTCTTTGAGTGCGTTTTTGCCTGGGACAGTAAGGTCGTATCTAGTTGAAATTGATATCACGTACTGAGGTCGGTAGTCGCTTGGCGGTGTCAGAGTTTTAAAATTGTAAGTGAAGGCATCGAGGAGTTACGGACGTTTATGCAGCATGTTTTGAAAAACACGAAGAGCAGAGACGCGCCGCGCCGAACCGCCTGACCCAGTGAGCGTAGTTTGCTTTGATATCGGACCGTGTGGCGAGGTAAAAAAATACTAGTTTCCACAGTGGAATGAAAGGAGAGTAACTGAAAGTGTTTAATTTGTAACTACATAAGACGAAAACGTAGCTTTTGCGCGAGTTTGTGTGATCCGTTTTTCGGTTTGTATTTGCGTCTTTGAGTGCGTTTTTGCCTGGGACAGTAAGGTCGTATCTAGTTGAAATTGATATCACGTACTGAGGTCGGTAGTCGCTTGGCGGTGTCAGAGTTTTAAAATTGTAAGTGAAGGCATCGAGGAGTTACGGACGTTTATGCAGCATGTTTTGAAAAACACGAAGAGCAGAGACGCGCCGCGCCGAACCGCCTGACCCAGTGAGCGTAGTTTGCTTTGATATCGGACCGTGTGGCGAGGTAAAAAAATACTAGTTTCCACAGTGGAATGAAAGGAGAGTAACTGAAAGTGTTTAATTTGTAACTACATAAGACGAAAACGTAGCTTTTGCGCGAGTTTGTGTGATCCGTTTTTCGGTTTGTATTTGCGTCTTTGAGTGCGTTTTTGCCTGGGACAGTAAGGTCGTATCTAGTTGAAATTGATATCACGTACTGAGGTCGGTAGTCGCTTGGCGGTGTCAGAGTTTTAAAATTGTAAGTGACGGCATCGAGGAGTTACGGACGTTTATGCAGCCTGATTTGAAACACGAAGAGCAGAGATGCGCCGCGCCGCCTGGCCCAGTGAGCGTAGTTTGCTTTGATATAGGACTGTGTGGCGACGTAAAAAAATACTAGTTTCCACAGTAGAATGAAAGGAGAGTATCGGAAAGTGGTTAATTTGTAATTACATGTGACGAAGAAGTAGCTTTTGCGTGAGTTTGTGTAATCCGTTTTTCTTTTCGGTTTGTATTTGCGTCTTTGAGTGCGTTTTTGCCTGGGACAGTAAGGTCGTATCTAGTTGAAATTGATATCACGTACTGAGGTCGGTAGTCGCTTGGCGGTGTCAGAGTTTTAAAATTGTAAGTGAAGGCATCGAGGAGTTACGGACGTTTATGCAGCATGTTTTGAAAAACACGAAGAGCAGAGACGCGCCGCGCCGAACCGCCTGACCCAGTGAGCGTAGTTTGCTTTGATATCGGACCGTGTGGCGAGGTAAAAACATACTAGTTTCCACAGTGGAATGAAAGGAGAGTAACTGAAAGTGTTTAATTTGTAACTACATAAGACGAAAACGTAGCTTTTGCGCGAGTTTGTGTGATCCGTTTTTCGGTTTGTATTTGCGTCTTTGAGTGCGTTTTTGCCTGGGACAGTAAGGTCGTATCTAGTTGAAATTGATATCACGTACTGAGGTCGGTAGTCGCTTGGCGGTGTCAGAGTTTTAAAATTGTAAGTGAAGGCATCGAGGAGTTACGGACGTTTATGCAGCATGTTTTGAAAAACACGAAGAGCAGAGACGCGCCGCGCCGAACCGCCTGACCCAGTGAGCGTAGTTTGCTTTGATATCGGACCGTGTGGCGAGGTAAAAAAATACTAGTTTCCACAGTGGAATGAAAGGAGAGTAACTGAAAGTGTTTAATTTGTAACTACATAAGACGAAAACGTAGCTTTTGCGCGAGTTTGTGTGATCCGTTTTTCGGTTTGTATTTGCGTCTTTGAGTGCGTTTTTGCCTGGGACAGTAAGGTCGTATCTAGTTGAAATTGATATCACGTACTGAGGTCGGTAGTCGCTTGGCGGTGTCAGAGTTTTAAAATTGTAAGTGAAGGCATCGAGGAGTTACGGACGTTTATGCAGCATGTTTTGAAAAACACGAAGAGCAGAGACGCGCCGCGCCGAACCGCCTGACCCAGTGAGCGTAGTTTGCTTTGATATCGGACCGTGTGGCGAGGTAAAAAAATACTAGTTTCCACAGTGGAATGAAAGGAGAGTAACTGAAAGTGTTTAATTTGTAACTACATAAGACGAAAACGTAGCTTTTGCGCGAGTTTGTGTGATCCGTTTTTCGGTTTGTATTTGCGTCTTTGAGTGCGTTTTTGCCTGGGACAGTAAGGTCGTATCTAGTTGAAATTGATATCACGTACTGAGGTCGGTAGTCGCTTGGCGGTGTCAGAGTTTTAAAATTGTAAGTGACGGCATCGAGGAGTTACGGACGTTTATGCAGCCTGATTTGAAACACGAAGAGCAGAGATGCGCCGCGCCGCCTGGCCCAGTGAGCGTAGTTTGCTTTGATATAGGACTGTGTGGCGACGTAAAAAAATACTAGTTTCCACAGTAGAATGAAAGGAGAGTATCGGAAAGTGGTTAATTTGTAATTACATGTGACGAAGAAGTAGCTTTTGCGTGAGTTTGTGTAATCCGTTTTTCTTTTCGGTTTGTATTTGCGTCTTTGAGTGCGTTTTTGCCTGGGACAGTAAGGTCGTATCTAGTTGAAATTGATATCACGTACTGAGGTCGGTAGTCGCTTGGCGGTGTCAGAGTTTTAAAATTGTAAGTGAAGGCATCGAGGAGTTACGGACGTTTATGCAGCATGTTTTGAAAAACACGAAGAGCAGAGACGCGCCGCGCCGAACCGCCTGACCCAGTGAGCGTAGTTTGCTTTGATATCGGACCGTGTGGCGAGGTAAAAACATACTAGTTTCCACAGTGGAATGAAAGGAGAGTAACTGAAAGTGTTTAATTTGTAACTACATAAGACGAAAACGTAGCTTTTGCGCGAGTTTGTGTGATCCGTTTTTCGGTTTGTATTTGCGTCTTTGAGTGCGTTTTTGCCTGGGACAGTAAGGTCGTATCTAGTTGAAATTGATATCACGTACTGAGGTCGGTAGTCGCTTGGCGGTGTCAGAGTTTTAAAATTGTAAGTGAAGGCATCGAGGAGTTACGGACGTTTATGCAGCATGTTTTGAAAAACACGAAGAGCAGAGACGCGCCGCGCCGAACCGCCTGACCCAGTGAGCGTAGTTTGCTTTGATATCGGACCGTGTGGCGAGGTAAAAAAATACTAGTTTCCACAGTGGAATGAAAGGAGAGTAACTGAAAGTGTTTAATTTGTAACTACATAAGACGAAAACGTAGCTTTTGCGCGAGTTTGTGTGATCCGTTTTTCGGTTTGTATTTGCGTCTTTGAGTGCGTTTTTGCCTGGGACAGTAAGGTCGTATCTAGTTGAAATTGATATCACGTACTGAGGTCGGTAGTCGCTTGGCGGTGTCAGAGTTTTAAAATTGTAAGTGAAGGCATCGAGGAGTTACGGACGTTTATGCAGCATGTTTTGAAAAACACGAAGAGCAGAGACGCGCCGCGCCGAACCGCCTGACCCAGTGAGCGTAGTTTGCTTTGATATCGGACCGTGTGGCGAGGTAAAAAAATACTAGTTTCCACAGTGGAATGAAAGGAGAGTAACTGAAAGTGTTTAATTTGTAACTACATAAGACGAAAACGTAGCTTTTGCGCGAGTTTGTGTGATCCGTTTTTCGGTTTGTATTTGCGTCTTTGAGTGCGTTTTTGCCTGGGACAGTAAGGTCGTATCTAGTTGAAATTGATATCACGTACTGAGGTCGGTAGTCGCTTGGCGGTGTCAGAGTTTTAAAATTGTAAGTGACGGCATCGAGGAGTTACGGACGTTTATGCAGCCTGATTTGAAACACGAAGAGCAGAGATGCGCCGCGCCGCCTGGCCCAGTGAGCGTAGTTTGCTTTGATATAGGACTGTGTGGCGACGTAAAAAAATACTAGTTTCCACAGTAGAATGAAAGGAGAGTATCGGAAAGTGGTTAATTTGTAATTACATGTGACGAAGAAGTAGCTTTTGCGTGAGTTTGTGTAATCCGTTTTTCTTTTCGGTTTGTATTTGCGTCTTTGAGTGCGTTTTTGCCTGGGACAGTAAGGTCGTATCTAGTTGGCGGTGTCAAAGTATCATGCCGTAAGTGAAGTGGTGTCAGAGTTTTAAGACTGTAGGTGACGTGTCGTTAGATGCGTAGATGCAGTAGATATTCCGGGCACCGCTAAGTGTACCCCGGCCTCTCGCTGTCACTTGGTCGGAGTGGCCGCCTTATAACGTAACTGGAAGCAAGCGGAGCGCAGCGGAGTCGCATTGCAAAGTCGCTTGCTAAGTCGGGCAGCTTGGAGGGGAACAAGAAGTCGCTTGCTAAGTCGGGCGGCTAGGAGGGCGACATAATGCATGCTGCCAAGCCAACAGGCTGCGCACTGCACACTCGTGCCTCCCACCCCCCCACAAACCACACAGGTGATACAAATGCGCCTGTTGAAATAACTTGTTTGCGACCTTGCTTGTTAAGTTGGGAAGCAAGTGAGGAAGCAGCTCGTGCGCCGCGACGAAGCCATCAGACACACCAGCCCCCAAGCAGCAATTAAAATTGTCGCTGTTAATTGTATTAGCAGGCATGCCACCCCCGCCTCTGACGGCGCGTAATACAGCTTATTTTTTTTTTCCCCTTGCTGGCTTTCCTTCTAGACACCCTTTCACTGCTGCCACACAGCACTGGTTGTGTTTTAAATATTATGTAATGCTCCAATTATTTTAATGCAGCCCAATTGCGACGATTTGTGTGTGTGTGTGTGTGTTCTGGAAATTTCTGTTTTGCTTTCTCAGTCGGGAAGCTAGGGTTGCAACAATATTATATTGAATCCTGCTAACTCAGGAAGTGCAGCCTGGAAGCAAATAGCTGAACATGGATTTTATGACGCCTCCAGGCGACTGTGAGAGGCTGTGCTCATCCCTGGATTCGCACCACGGGATATCGGCCGCGAGCTGCGAATTCCGACGAATGACGGGCCGCATTTTGTGCCCCATAACCCCCCCCCCCAACACACCCCCTATCGCAATACTGGACCGCGCTTTCCGACGCATTCTGTGGTGTCACCGCCAGACACCACACTTGCTAGGTGGTACTTTAAATCGGCCGCGGTCCATTTAGTACATGTCGGACCCGCGTGTCGCCACTGTGTGATCGCAGACCTAGCGCCACCACAAGGCAGGTCTCGAGATACGGAATAGCACTCGCCCCAGTTGTACGACGACTTTGCTAGCGACTACACTGACGAAGCCTTTCTCTCATTTGCCGAGAGACAGTTAGAATAGCCTTCAGCTAAGTCCATGACTACGACATAGCAAGGCGCCATTAACCGTATCTGAAGATAGTCTTATTTGTATTATCAAGAGCGATGTACCACAAGGATGGAATAAAGTTAAGTATTCGAGGAGCTGCATACTTTTCTTATTAGCATTCAATACTTATCCTGTTCCAGAAATCACGCCCGTCTGCGTTAGATAGCGTGCATTTCGGCCTCCTCTATCTACAAGGTGTTGGCACATTTGCCAACACATCACATTCCGTCCTTGGCGTACAATGTATCGTCTGCCCTGTGCCCCCCCCCCCTCCTCACACTTTCCTTTTTTTATAGTTACAGTCTATAGAAATCCCTCCGCGTTTTCGGCAGGCACTTCATCTGTAACACTACGTTATGTGAATGGGCGGCACAAGTGGCAGCGTGGATTTATGCGGCATTAGGCATGTCTAGCAGTACTGGTACGGCTGTCTCTCATCTTTTGTATTACGGTGGATATCTTGCCTTCGATTGTCGTCTGACAACTTGTTAATTGGCGCCACACAGCACAGCTTATGGTACTGATTATTGTAATGCTCCAGTCGTCAGGAATTTCGATGCACCTGTTTGATCTGTCCATTCCTGTTGTTGTCTTGACAGACAGCATGACTGATATTAGACACCACACCGACCAGTGTCTTTTATTCTAGCCACCATGTGGCTCGACTACCATTCTACACTTTGGTTTCCCCACTTTATTATTCAGTAGCGCCTACTGTTGTGGAAGTTCTTCCTTCTTACCTCACCTCACACTTAGTACTTGTTTTCACCTTTTGAGTCTCCACTTCACTGCCTGTACAGCGTTTTCGTGTGTTCTCAATTGTAGTAAACATACCATCTACACACTATGTATATTTATATTTATATATATTTTTCTCTATCCTCCTCCACTCACTTTATACTTATATTACCTGTTACTTTCGTTCCTTCCTTATTTCTCTCCGCCGTTTCCTCTTTGCCCGATACATCCTCCCTCTTCTCACCATGGCTTCCTTCTCCTCCTCTCATCCTTCCCCATATTACTATCCTCTTCAACTCTCTCAAACATACTTTCCTCATACATTCCCTCCCTCCCTCCCACCCTTCTTCCTACATACTACTTTTTCTCCTCCCCATCTCTTTCTTTCCGCATTACAGCATGCAAAGCAGTCTATTCAAGTTCTGTGGTTAATACACACATCTCAGCTGCAAAAGCATCTGTTACTGAACATGCAAGAGATAGCTTGCATGGAGGAGTGACTGCTTATGCAAAACTTACTCTGCACATTTGAGATACTATAGATGCAAGAGTTGCAGCACACATTATTCATGTTCTATTAGCGAAAACTGCTGAAGGTGAAATTATTCCTATTCATATCAGTATATCTGTACATGCAAGTGTTACTGTATACAGAAAGGTTGCACCAAATGAAACTGTTACTGAATGTACAATGGTTAAGGCACTAGAAGGTTAATCACAAGGTCTACTATCCTTGCAAGTTGTGCTGTCCTCTCAAGTTGTGCTGTCCTCTCAAGTTGTGCTGTCCTCTTAAGTTGAGCTGTCCTCTCTAGTTGAGCTATCCTCTCAAGTTGAGCTATCCTCTCAAGTTGAGCTGCCCTCTCAAGTTCAGCTCTCCTCGCAAGCCGTGCTGTCCTCGCAAGCTGTGCTGTCCTCGCAAGCTGTGCTGTCCTCGAAGCTGTGCTGTCCTCGCAAGCTGTGCTGTCCTCGCAAGCTGTGCTGTCCTCGCAAGCTGTGCTGTCCTCGAAAGCTGTGCTGTCCTCGCAATCCGTGCTGTCCTCGCAAGCTGTGCTGTCCTCGCAAGCCGTGCTGTACTCGCAAGCTGTGCTGTCCTCGCAAGCCGTGCTGTCGTCGCAATCCATGCTGTCCTCGCAAGCTGTGATGTCCGCGCAAGCTTTGCTGTTGGCCCAAGCTGTGCTGTCCGCGCAAGCTGTGCTGTCTGCCCAAGTTGAGCTGCCCTCTCAAGTTGAGCTGCCCTCTCAAGTTGAGCTGCCCTCTCAAGTTGAGCTGCCCTCTCAAGTTGAGCTGTCCTCTCAAGTTGAGCTGTCCTCTCAAGTTGAGGTGTCCTCTCAAGTGGTGCTTTCCTCTCAAGTAGTGCTGTGCTCTCAAGTTGAGCTGTCCTCACAAGTTGAGCTGTCCTCTCAAGTTGAGCTGTCCGCTCAAGTTGAGCTGTCCTCTCAAGTTGAGCTGTCCTCTCAAGTTGAACTGTCCTCTCAAGTTGAGCTGTCCTCTCAAGTTGAACTGTCCTCTCAAGTTGAGCTGTCCTCTCAAGTTGAACTGTCCTCAAAAGCTGTGCTGTCCTTGCAAGCTGTGCTGTCCTATCAAGCTGTGCTGTCCTCGCAAGCTGTGCTGTCCTCGCAAGCTGTGCTGTCCTCTCAAGTTGAGCTGCCCTCTCGAGTTGAGCTGTCCTCTCAAGTTGAGCTGTCCTCTCAAGTTGAGCTGTCCTCGCAAGCTGTGCTGTCCTCGCAAGCTGTGCTGTCCTCACAAGCTGTGCTGTCCTCACATGCTGTGCTGTGCTGTCCTCGCAATCTGTGCTGCCCGCGGAAGCTGTGCTGTCCTCACAACCTGTGCTGTCCTCGCAAGCCGTGCTGTCCTCACAAGCCGTGCTGTCCTCACAAGCCGTGCTGTCCTCACAAGCCGTGCTGTCCTCGCAAGCCATGCTGTCCTCGCAAGCCATGCTGTCCTCGCAAGCCATGCTGTCCTCGCAAGCCATGCTGTCCTCACAAGCCGTGCTGTCCTCGCAAGCTGTGCTGTCCTCGCAAGCCGTGCTGTCTTCGCAAGCTTTGCTGTCCTCGCAAGATTTCCTGTCCTAGCATGCTCTGCTGTCCTCCCAAGTTATGCTGTCCTCGCAAGTTTTGCTGTCCTCACAAGATGTGCTGTCCTCTCAAGTTGTGCTGTCCTCTCAAGTTGTGCTGTCCTCTCAAATTGTGCTGTCCTCTCAAGTTGTGCTGTCCTCTCAAGTTGTGCTGTCCTCTCAAGTTGAGCTGTCCTCTCAAGTTGTGCTGTCCTCTCAAGTTGAGCGGTATTCTCAAGTTGAGCTTTCCTCTCTAGTAGATCTGTCCTCTTTAGTTGAACTGTCCTCTTTAGTTGAGCTGTCCTCTTTAGTTGAGCTGTCCTCTCTAGTTGAGCTGTCCTCTCTAGTTGAGCTGTCCTCTCAAGTTGAGCTGTCCTCTCAAGTTGAGCTGTCCTCTCAAGTTGAGCTGTCCTCTCAAGTTGAGCTCTCCTCTAAATTTGAGCTGTCATATCAAGGTGAGCTGTCCTCTCAAGTTGAGCTGTCCTCTCAAGTTGAGCTGTCCTCGCAAGCTGTGCTGTCCTCGCAAGCTGTGCTGTCCTCGCAAGCTGTGCTGTCCTCGCAAGCCATGCTGTCCACACCAACCGTGCTGTCCTCGCAAGCCGTGCTGTCCTCGCAAGCCATGCTGTCCTTGAAAGCCGTGCTGTCCTCAAAGCTGTGCTGCCCTCGCAAGCCGTGCTGTCCTCACAAGCCGTGCTATCCTCGCAAGCCTTGCTTTCCTCGTCAGCCGTGCTGTCTTCGCAAACCGTGCTGTCCTCGCAAGCCATGCTGTCCTCGCAAGCCGTGCTGTCCTCGCAAGCTTTGCTGTCCTTGCAAGCCGTGCTGTCATTCCAAGCGGTGCTGTCCTCGCAAGTTGTACTGTCGTCTCAAGTTGAGCTGTCGCCTCAAGGCCGGCCGCGGTGGTCTAGCGGTTCAGGCGCTCAGTCCGGAACCGCGCGACTGCAACGGTCGCAGGTTCCAATCCTGCCTCGGGCATGGATGTGTGTGATGTCCTTAGGTTAGTTAGGTTTAAGTAGTTCTAAGTCTAGGGGACTGATGACCACAGATGTTAAGTCCCATAGTGCTCAGAGCCATTTGAACCATTTTTTTTTGTCGCCTCAAGTTGGGTTGTCCTCTCAAGTTGAGCTGTCCTCTCAAGTTGATCTCTCCTCTCTAGTTGATCTGTCCTCTATAGTTGATCTGTCCACTCTAGTTGAGATGTCCTCTCTAGTTGAGCTGTCCTCTCAGGTTGAGCTGTCCCCGCAAGCTGTGCTGTCCCCGCAAGGTGTGCTGTACTCGCAAGCTGTGCTGTCTGTGCAAGCTGTGCTGTCTTCGCAAGCTGTGTTGTCCTCACAAGCTGTGCTGACCACGCATGCTGTGCTGTCCTCGCAAGCCGTGCTGTCCTCGCAAGCCGTGCTGTCCTCGCAAGCCGTGCTGTCCTCGCAAGCAGTGCTGTCCTCACAAGCCATGCTGTCCTCACAAGCCGTGCTGTCCTCGCAAGCCGTGCTGTCCTCGCAAGCCGTGTTGTCCTCGCAAGCTGTGCTGTCCTCGCAAGCTGTGCTGTCCTCGGAAGCTGTGCTGTCCTCGCAAGCCGTGCTGTCCCCGCAAGCCGTGCTGTCCCCGCAAGCCGTGCTGTCCCCGCAAGCCGTGCTGTACCCGCAAGCCTTGCTGTCCTTGCAAGCTGTGCTGTCCTTGCAAGCCGTGCTGTCCTCGCAAGCTTTGCTGTCCTCTCAAGTTGTGCTGTCCACCCAAGTTGTGCTGTCCTCTCAAGTTGTGCTGTCCTCTCAAGTTGAACTGTCCTCTCAAGTTGAGCTGTCCTCTCAAGTTGAGCTGTTCTGTCAAGTTGAGCTGTCCTCTCAAGTTGAGCTGTCCTCTCAAGTTGAGCTGTCCTCTCAAGTTGAGCTGTCCTCTCAAGTTGACCTGTCCTCTCAAGTTGAGCTCTCCTCTCATGTTGAGCTCTCCTCTCAAGTTGAGCTCTCCTCTCAAGTTGAGGTGTACTCTCAAGTTGAGCTGTCCTCTCAAGTTGAGCTGTCCTCTCAAGTTGAGCTGTCCTCACAAGCTGTGCTGTCCTCACAAGCTGTGCTGTCCTCGCAAGTTGTGCTGTCCTCGCAAGTTGTGCTGTCCTCGCAAGCTGTGCTGTCCTCGAAAGCTGTGCTGTCCTTGCAAGCTTTGCTGTCCTCCCAAGCTGTGCTGTCGTCTCAAGCTGTGCTGTCCCCACAAGCTGTGCTGTCTCCACAAACTGTGCTGTCCCTGCAAGCTGTGCTGTCCTCGCAAGCTTTGCTGTCCTCGCAAGGTGTGCTCTCCTCGCAAGCTGTGTTGTCCTCGCAAGCTGTGCTGTCCTCGCAAACTGTGTTGTCCTTGCAAATTGTGCCGTCCTCGCAAGCTGTGCTGTCCTCGCAAGCTGTGCTGTCCTCGCAAGCTGTGCTGTCCTCGCAAGCTGTGCTGTCCTCGCAAGCTGTGCTGTCCTCGCAAGTTGTGCTGTCCTCGCAAACTGTGCTGTCCTCACAATCGGTTCTGTCCTCGCAAGCTGTGCTGTCCTCGCAATCGGTTCTGTCCTCGCAAGCCGTGCTGTCCTCGCAAGCCGTGCTGTCCTCGCAAGCTGTGCTGTCCTCGCAAGCTGTGCTGTCCTCGCAAGCTGTGCTGTCCTCGCAAGCTGTGCTGTCCTCGCAAGCTGTGCTGACCTTGCAAGCCGTGCTGTCCTCGCAAGCTTTGCTGTCCTCTCAAGTTGTGCTGTCCACCCAAGTTGTGCTGTCCACCCAAGTTGTGCTGTCCACCCAAGTTGTGCTGTCCTCTCAAGTTGAACTGTCCTCTCAAGTTGAGCTGTCCTGTCAAGGTGAGCTGTCCTCTCAAGTTGAGCTGTCCTCTCAAGTTGAGCTGTCCTCTCAAGTTGAGCTGTCCTCTCAAGTTGAGCTGTCCTCTCAAGTTGAGCTCTCCTCTCAAGTTGAGCTCTCCTCTCAAGTTGAGCTCTCCTCTCAAGTTGAGGTGTACTCTCAAGTTGAGCTGTCCTCTCAAGTTGAGCTGTCCTCTCAAGTTGAGCTGTCCTCTCAAGTTGAGCTCTCCTTGCAAGCTGTGCTGTCCTCGCAAGCTTTGCTGTCTTCGCAAGGTGTGCTCTCCTCGCAAGCTGTGTTGTCCTCGCAAGCTGTGCTGTCCTCGCAAGCTGTGTTGTCCTTGCAAATTGTGCTGTCCTCGCAAGCTGTGCTGTCCTCGCAAGCTGTGCTGTCCTCGCAAGCTGTGCTGTCCTCGCAAGCTGTGCAGTCCTCGCAAGCTGTGCTGTCTTCGCTAGCTGTGCTGTCCTTGCAAGCTGTGCTGTCCTCGCAAGCTGTGCTGTCCTCGGAAGCTGTGTTGTCCTCGGAAGCTGTGCTGTCCTCAGAAGCTGTCCTTTCCTCGGAAGCTGTGCTGTCCCCGCAACCCGTGCTGTCCTCGCCAGCCGTGCTGTCCTCGCAAGCCGTGCTGTCCTCGCAAGCCGTGTTGTCCTCGCAAGCTGTGCTGTCCTCGCAAGCTGTGCTGTCCTCGGAAGCTGTGCTGTCCTCGCAAGCCGTGCTGTCTCCGCAAGCCGTGATGTCCCCGCAAGCCGTGCTGTCCTCGCAAGCCGTTCTGTCCTTGCAAGACGTGCTGTCCTCGCAAGCTTTGCTGTGCTCGCAAGCTGTGCTGTCCACCCAAGTTGTGCTGTCATCTCAAAATGTGCTCTCATCTCGAGTTGTGCTGTCCTCTAAAGTTGAGCTGTCCTGTCAAGTTGAGCGGTCCTCTCAAGTTGAGCTCTCCTCTCAAGTTGAGCTCTCCTCTCAAGTTGAGCTGTCCTCTCAAGTTGAGCTGTCCTCTCAAGTTGAGCTCTCCTCTCATGTTGAGCTCTCCTCTCAAGTTGAGATGTACTCTCAAGTTGATCTGTCCTCTCAAGTTGAGCTGTCCTCTCAAGTTGAGCTGTCCTCACAAGCTGTGCTGTCCTTGCAAGCTGTGCTGTCCTCGCAAGTTGTGCTGTCCTCCCAAGCTGTACTGTCCTCGCAAGCTGTGCTGTCCACGCAAGCTGTGCTGTCATCGCAAGCTGTGCTGTCCTTGCAAGCCGTGCTGTCCTCGCAGGCCGTGCTGTCCTCGCAAGCCTTGCTGTCCTCGCAAGCTGTGCTGTCTTCGCTAGCTGTGCTGTCCTCGCAAGCTGTGCTGTCCTCGCAAGCTGTGCTGTCCTCGCAAGCTGTGCTGTCCTCGCAAGTTGTGCTGTCCTCGCAAGCTGTGCTGTCCTCGCAAGCTGTGCTGTCTCGCAAGCTGTGCTGTCCTCGCAAGCTGTGCTGTCCCTGCAAGCCGTGCTGTCCTCGCAGGCCCTGCTGTCCTCGCAGGCCGTGCTGTCCTCGCAAGCCTTGCTGTCCTCGCAAGCTGTGCTGTCCTCGCTAGCTGTGCTGTCCTCGCAAGCTGTGCTGTCGTCGCAAGCTGTGCTGTCCTCGCAAGCTGTGCTGTCCTCGCAAGCTGTGCTGTCCTCGCAAGCTGTGCTGTACTCGCAAGCTGTGCTGTCCTCGCAAGCTGTGCTGTCCTCGCAAGCTGTGCTGTCCTCGCAATCTGTGCAGTCCTCGCAAGCTGTGCTGTCTTCGCTAGCTGTGCTGTCCTCGCAAGCTGTGCTGTCCTCGCAAGCAGTGCTGTCCTCAGAAGCTGTATTGTCCTCAGAAGCTGTGCTGTCCTCGGAAGCTGTCCTGTCCTCGGAAGCTGTGCTGTCCTCGCAACCCGTGGTGTCCTCGCAACCTGTGCTGTCTTCGCAAGCCATGCTGTCCTCGCGACACGTGCTGTCCTCGCAAGGCGTGCTGTCCTCGCAAGCCATGCTGTCCTGGCAAGCCGTGCTGTCCTCGCAAACCATGCTGTCTTCGCAAGCCGTGCTGTCCTCGCAAGCTGTGCTGTTCTTGCAAGCCGTGCTGTCCTCGCAAGCCATGCTGTCCTCGCAATTTTAGCGGTCCTCGCAAGCTGTGCTGTCCTCCCAAGCTGTGCTGTCCTCAAAAGTTGTGCTGTCATCTCAAGTTGAGCTGTCCTCTCAAGTTGAGCTGTCCTCTTAAGTTGAGCTGTCCTCTCAAGTTAAGCTGTCCTCTCTAGTTGATCTGTCCTCTCTAGTTGAACTGTCCTCTTTAGTTGAGCTGCCCTCTCTAGTTGAGCTGTCCTCTCTAGTTGAGCTGTCCTCTCTAGTTGAGCTGTCCTCTCTAGTTGAGCTGCCCTCTAAAGTTCAGCTCTCCTCTCAAATTGAGCTCTCCTCTCAACTTGAGCTCTCCTCTCAAGTTGAGCTCTCCTCTCAAGTTGAGCGGTCATCTCAAGGTGAGCTGTCCTCTCAAGTTGAGCCGTCCTCGCAAGCTGTGCTGTCCTCGCAAGCTGTGCTGTCCTCGCAAGCTGTGCTGTCCTCGCAAGCTGTGCTGTCCTCGCAAGCTGTGCTGTCCTCGCAAGCTGTGCTGTCCTCGCAAGCTGTGCTGTCCTCGCAAGCTGTGCTGTCCTCGCAAGCCGTGCTGTCCTTGCCAGCCATGCTGTACTCGCAAGCCATGCTAGCCTCGTAGGCATTGCTGTTCCTCAAAACTTGAGCAGTCCTCTCAAGTTGTGTTCTCCTCTCAAGTTGAACTGTCCTCGCAACTTGAGCTGTCCTCTCAAGTTGAGCTGTCCTCGCAAGCTGTGCTGTCCTCGCAAGCCGTGCTGTCCTCGCAAGCAGTGCTGTCCTCGCAAGCCGTGCTGTCCTCGCAAGCCTTGCTGTCCTCGCAAGCTGTGCTGTCCTCGCAAGCTGTGCTGTTCTCGCAAGCTGTGCTGTCCTCACAAGCTGTGCTGTCCTCGCAAGCTGTGCTGTCCTCGCAAGCTGTGCTGTCCTCGCAAGCTGTGCAGTCCTCGCAAGCTGTGCTGTCTTCGCTAGCTGTGCTGTCCTTGCAAGCTGTGCTGTCCTTGCAAGCTGTGCTGTCCTCGGAAGCTGTGTTGTCCTAAGAAGCTGTGCTGTCCTCGGAAGCTGTGCTGTCCTCGGAAGCTGTGCTGTCCTCGCAACCCGTGCTGTCCTCACAACCTGTGCCGGCCTCGCAAGCCGTGCTGTCCTCGCAAGCCGTGCTGTCCTCGCAAGCCGTATTGTCCTCGCAAGCTGTGCTGTGCACGCAAGCTGTGCTGTCCTCGGAAGCTGTGCTGTCCTCGCAAGCCGTGCTGTCCCCGCAAGCCGTGCTGTCCTAACAAGCCATGCTGTCCTCGCAAGCCGTTCTGTCCTTGCAAGCCGTGCTGTCCTCGCAAGCTTTGCTGTGCTCGCAAGCTGTGCTGTCCACCCAAGTTGTGCTGTCATCTCAAGTTGTGCTGTCATCTCGAGTTGTCCTGTCCTCTAAAGTTGAGCTGTCCTCTCAAGTTGAACTGTCCTCTCAAGTTGAGCTGTCCTCTCAAGTTGAGCTGTTCTGTCAAGTTGAGCTGTCTTCTCAAGTTGAGCTGTCCTCTCAAGTTGAGCTGTCCTCTCAAGTTGAGCTGTCCTCTCAAGTTGAGCTCTCCTCTCATGTTGAGCTCTCCTCTCAAGTTGAGCTCTCCTCTCAAGTTGAGGTGTACTCTCAAGTTGAGCTGTCCTCTCAAGTTGAGCTGTCCTCTCAAGTTGAGCTGTCCTCGCAAGGTGTGCTGTTCTCGCAAGCTGTGCTGTCCTCGCAAGCTTTGTTGTCCTCGCAAGCTTTGTTGTCCTCGCAAGCTGTGCTGTCCTCGCAAGCTGTGCTGTCCTCGCAAGCTGTGCTGTCCCTGCAAGCCGTGCTGTCCTCGCAGGCCGTGCTGTCCTCGCAGGCCTTGCTGTCCTCGCAAGGTGTGCTGTCCTCGCTAGCTGTGCTGTCCTCGCAAGCTGTGCTGTCCTCGCAAGCTGTGCTGTCCTCGCAAGCTGTGCTGTCCTCGCAAGCTGTGCTGTCCTCGCAAGCTGTGCTGTCCTCGCAAGTTGTGCTGTCCTCGCAAGCTGTGCTGTCCTCGCAAGCTGTGCTGTCCTCGCAAGCTGTGCTGTCCTCGCAAGCTGTGCTGTCCTCGCAAGCTGTGCTGTCCCTGCAAGCCGTGCTGTCCTCGCAGGCCATGTTGTCTTCGCAAGCCTTGCTGTCCTCGCAAGCTGTGCTGTCCTCGCTAGCTGTGCTGTCCTCGCAAGCTGTGCTGTCCTCGCAAGCTGTGCTGTCCCTGCAAGCCGTGCTGTCATCGCAGGCCGTGCTGTCCTCGCAGGCCGTGCTGTCCTCGCAAGCCTTTCTGTCCTCGCAAGCTGTGCTGTCCTCGCTAGCTGTGCTGTCCTCGCAAGCTGTGCTGTCCTCGCAAGCTGTGCTGTCCTCGCAAGCTGTGCTGTCCTCGCAAGCTGTGCTGTCCTCGCAAGCTGTGTTGTCCTCGCAAGCTGTGCTGTCCTCGCAAGCTGTGCTGTCCACGCAAGCTGTGCTGTCCTCGCAAGCTGTGCTGTCCTCGCAAGCTGTGCTGTCCTCGGAAGCTGTGTTGTCCTCGGAAGCTGTGCTGTCCTCGCAACCTGTGCTGTCCTCGCAAGCCTTGCTGTCCTCGCAACCCGTGCTGACCTCGCAAGGTGTGCTGTCCTCGCAAGCCGTGCTGTCCTGGCAAGCCGTGCTGTCCTCGCAAACCGTGCTGTCCTCGCAAGCCGTGCTGTCCTCGCAAGCTGTGCTGTTCTTGCAAGCCGTGCTGTCCTCGCAAGCCGTGCTGTCCTCGCAATTTTAGCGGTCCTCGCAAGCTGTGCTGTCCTCCCAAGCTGTGCTGTCCTCGAAAGTTGTGCTGTCGTCTCTAGTTGAGCTGTCCTCTCAAGTTGAGCTGTCCTCTTAAGTTGAGCTGTTCTCTCAAGTTGAGCTGTCCTCTCTAGTTGATCTGTCCTCTCTAGTTGAACTGTCCTCTTTAATTGAGCTGTCCTCTCTAGTTGAGCTGTCATCTCTAGTTGAGCTGTCCTCTCTAGTTGAGCTGTCCTCTCTAGTTGAGCTGTCCTCTCAAGTTGAGCTCTCCTCTCAAATTGAGCTCTCCTCTCAAGTTGAGCTCTCCTCTCAAGTTGAGCTCTCCTCTCAAGTTTAGCGGTCATCTCAAGGTGAGCTGTCCTCTCAAGTTGATCCGTCCTCGCAAGCTGTGCTGTCTTCGCAAGCTGTGCTGTCCTCGCAAGCTGTGCTGTCCTCGCAAGTTGTGCTGTCCTTGCAAGCTGTGCTGTCCTCGCAAGCTGTGCTGTCCTCGCAAGCTTTGCTGTCCTCCCAAGCTGTGCTGTCGTCCCAAGCTGTGCTGTCCCCACAAGCTGTGCTGTCTCCACAAACTGTGCTGTCCCCGCAAGCTGTGCTGTCCTCGCAAGCTGTGCTGTCCTCGCAAGCTGTGCTGTCCTCGCAAGCTGTGCTGTTTCTGCAAGCCGTGCTGTCCTCGCAGGCCATGTTGTCCTCGCAGGCCATGTTGTCCTCGCAAGCCTTGCTGTCCTCGCAAGCTGAGCTGTCCTCGCTAGCTGTGCTGTTCTCGCAAGCTGTGCTGTCCTCGCAAGCTGTGCTGTCCTCGCAAGCCGTGCTGTCCTCGCAAGCGGTGCTGTCCTCGCAAGCGGTTCTGTCCTTGCAAGCCGTGCTGTCCTCGCAAGCCGTGCTGTCTTCACAAGCTTTGCAATCCTCTCAAGTTGAGCTGTCCTCTCAAGTTGAGCTCTCCTCTCAAGTTGAGGTGTACTCTCAAGTTGAGCTGTCCTCTCAAGTCGAGCTGTCCTCTCAAGTCGAGCTGTCCTCTCAAGTTGAGCTGTCCTCGCAAGCTGTGCTGTCCTCGCAAGTTGTGCTGTCCTCGCAAGCTGTGCTGTCCTCGCAAGCTGTGCTGTCCTCGCAAGCTGTGCTGTCCTCGCAAGCTGTGCTGTCCTCGCAAGCGGTTCTGTCCTCACAAGCCGTGCTGTCCTCGCAAGCCGTGCTGTCCTCGCAAGCCGTGCTGTCCTCGCAAGCCGTGCTGTCCTCGCAAGCCGTGCTGTCCTCGCAAGCTGTGCTGTCCTCGCAAGCTGTGCTGTCCTCGCAAGCTGTGCTGTTCTCGCAAGCTGTGCTGTCCTCGGAAGCTGTGCTGTCCTCGCAACCTGTGCTGTCCTCGCCAGCCGTGCTGTCCTCGTAAGCCGTGCTGTCCTCGCAAGCCGTGCTGTCCTCGCAAGCCGTGCTGTCCTCGCAAACTTTGCTGTCCACTCAAGTTGAACTGTCCTCTCAAGTTGAGCTGTCCTGTCAAGTTGAGCTGTCCTCTCAAGTAGAGCTGTCCTATCAAGTTGCGCTGTCCTCTCTAGCTGAGCTGTCCTCGAAAGTTGAGCAGTCCTCTCAAGTTGAACTGTCCTCGCAACTTGAGCTGTCCTCTCAAGTTGAGCTGTCCTCGCAAGCTGTGATGTCCTCGCAAGCTGTGCTGTCCTCGCAAGCTGTGCTGTCCTCGCAAGCTGTGCTGTCCTCGCAAGCTGTGCTGTCCTCGCAAGCTGTGCTGTCCTCGCAAGCGGTTCTGTCCTCGCAAGCAGTGCTGTCATCGCAAGCCGTGCTGTCCTCGCAAGCCGTGCTGTCCTCGCAAGCTGTGCTGTCCTCGCAAGCTGTGCTGTCCTCGCAAGCTGCGCTGTCCTCGCAAGCTGTGCTGTCCTCGCAAGCTGTGCTGTCCTCGCAAGCTGTGCTGTCCTCGCAAGCTGTGCTGTCCTCGCAAGCTGTGCTGTCCTCGCAAGCCGTGCTGTCCTCGCAAACTTTGCTGTCCACTCAAGTTGAACTGTCCTCTCAAGTTGAGATGTCCTGTCAAGTTGAGCTGTCCTCTCAAGTAGAGCTGTCCTATCAAGTTGCGCTGTCCTCTCTAGCTGAGCTGTCCTCTCAAGTTAAGCTGTCCTCGCAAGCTGTTCTGTCCTCGCAAGCTGTGCTGTCCTTGCAAGCTGTGCGGTCCTCGCATGCTGTGCTGTCCTCGCAAGCCGTGCTGTCCTTGCAAGCCGTGCTGTCCTCGCAAGCCGTGCTAGCCTCGTAGGCTTTGCTGTCCTCGAAAGTTGAGCAGTCCTCTCAAGTTGGGCTCTCCTCTCAAGTTGAACTGTCCTTGCAACTTGAGCTGTCCTCTCAAGTTGAGCTGTCCTCGCAAGGTGTGCTGTCCTCGCTAGCTGTGCTGTCCTCGCAAGCTGTGCTGTCCTCGCAAGCTGTGCTGTCCTCTCAAGTTGAGCTGTCCTCGCATGCTGTGCTGTCCTCGCAAGCAGTGCTGTCCTTGCAAGCTGTGCTGTCCTCGCAAGCTGTGCTGTCCACGCAAGCTGTGCAGTCCTCGCAAGCTGTGCTGTCTTCGCTAGCTGTGCTGTCCTTGCAAGCTGTGCTGTCCTCGCAAGCTGTGCTGTCCTCGGAAGCTGTGTTGTCCTCAGAAGCTGTGCTGTGCTCAGAAGCTGTCCTTTCCTCGCAACCCGTGCTGTCCTCGAAACCTGTGCTGTCCTCGAAACCTGTGCTGTCCTCGCAATCCGTGTTGTCCTCGCAAGCTGTGCTGTCCTCGCAAGCTGTGCTGTCCTCGGAAGCTGTGCTGTCCTCGCAAGCCGTGCTGTCCCCGCAAGCCGTGATGTCCCCGCAACCCGTGCTGTAATCGCAAGCCGTTCTGTCCTAGCAAGACATGCTGTCATCGCAAGCTTTGCTGTCCTCGCAAGCTGTGCTGTCCACCCAAGTTGTGCTGTCATATCAAAATGTGCTCTCATCTCGAGTTGTGCTGTCCTCTAAAGTTGAGCTGTCCTCTCAAGTTGAGCTCTCCTCTCAAGTTGAGCTGTCCTCTCAAGTTGAGCTGTCCTCTCAAGTTGAGCTCTCCTCTCATGTTGAGCTCTCCTCTCGAGTTGAGCTCTCCTCTCAAGTTGAGATGTACTCTCAAGTTGATCTGTCCTCTCAAGTTGAGCTGTCCTCTCAAGTTGAGCTGTCCTCGCAAGCTGTGCTGTCCTTGCAAGCTGTGCTGTCCTCGCAAGTTGTGCTGTCCTCCCAAGCAGTACTGTCCTCGCAAGCTGTGCTGTCCACGCAAGCTGTGCTGTCATCGCAAGCTGTGCTGTCCTTGCAAGCCGTGCTGTCCTCGCAGGCCGTGCTGTCCTCGCAAGCCTTGCTGTCCTCGCAAGCTGTGCTGTCCTCGCTAGCTGTGCTGTCCTCGCAAGCTGTGCTGTCCTCGCAAGCTGTGCTGTCCTCGCAAGTTGTGCTGTCCTCGCAAGCTGTGCTGTCCTCGCAAGCTGTGCTGTCTCGCAAGCTGTGCTGTCCTCGCAAGCTGTGCTGTCCCTGCAAGCCGTGCTGTCCTCGCAGGCCATGCTGTCCTCGCAGGCCGTGCTGTCCTCGCAAGCCTTGCTGTCCTCGCAAGCTGTGCTGTCCTCGCTAGCTGTGCTGTCCTCGCAAGCTGTGCTGTCGTCGCAAGCTGTGCTGTCCTCGCAAGCTGTGCTGTCCTCGCAAGCTGTGCTGTCCTCGCAAGCTGTGCTGTCCTCGCAAGCTGTGCTGTACTCGCAAGCTGTGCTGTCCTCGCAAGCTGTGCTGTCCTCGCAAGCTGTGCTGTCCTCGCAATCTGTGCAGTCCTCGCAAGCTGTGCTGTCTTCGCTACCTGTGCTGTCCTCGCAAGCTGTGCTGTCCTCGCAAGCAGTGCTGTCCTCGGAAGCTGTGTTGTCCTCAGAAGCTGTGCTGTCCTCGGAAGCATTCCTGTCCTCGGAAGCTGTGCTGTCCTCGCAACCCGTGGTGTCCTCACAACCTGAGCTGTCTTCGCAAGCCATGCTGTCCTCGCAACACGTGCTGTCCTTGCAAGGCGTGCTGTCCTCGCAAGCCGTGCTGTCCTGGCAAGCCGTGCTGTCCTCGCAAACCATGCTGTCTTCGCAAGCCGTGCTGTCCTCGCAAGCTGTGCTGTTCTTGCAAGCCGTGCTGTCCTCGCAAGCCATGCTGTCCTCGCAATTTTAGCGGTCCTCGCAAGCTGTGCTGTCCTCCCAAGCTGTGCTGTCCTCAAACGTTGTGCTGTCATCTCAAGTTGATCTGTCCTCTCTAGTTGAACTGTCCTCTTTAGTTGAGCTGTCCTCTCTAGTTGAGCTGTCCTCTCTAGTTGAGCTGTCCTCTCTAGTTGAGCTGCCCTCTCAAGTTGAGCTTTCCTCTCAAATTGCGCTCTCCTCTCAACTTGAGCTCTCCTCTCAAGTTGAGCTCTCCTCTCAAGTTGAGCGGTCATCTCAAGGTGAGCTGTCCTCTCAAGTTGAGCCGTCCTCGCAAGCTGTGCTGTCCTCGCAAGCTGTGCTGTCCTCGCAAGCTGTGCTGTCCTCGCAAGCTGTGCTCTCCTCGCAAGCTGTGCTGTCCTCGCAAGCTGTGCTGTCCTCGCAAGCTGTGCTGTCCTCGCAAGCTGTGCTGTCCTCGGAAGCTGTGTTGTCCTCAGAAGCTGTGCTGTCCTCGGAAGCTGTGCTGTCCTCGGAAGCTGTGCTGTCCTCGCAACCTGTGCTGGCCTCGCAAGCCGTGCTGTCCTCGTAAGCCGTATTGTCCTCGCAAGCTGTGCTGTGCTCGCAAGCTGTGCTGTCCTCGGAAGCTGTGCTGTCCTCGCAAGCCGTGCTGTCCCCGCAAGCCGTGCTGTCCTAACAAGCCATGCTGTCCTCGCAAGCCGTTCTGTCCTTGCAAGCCGTGCTGTCCTCGCAAGCTTTGCTGTGCTCGCAAGCTGTGCTGTCCACCCAAGTTGTGCTGTCATCTCAAGTTGTGCTGTCATCTCGAGTTGTGCTGTCCTCTAAAGGTGAGCTGTCCTCTCAAGTTGAACTGTCCTCTCAAGTTGAGCTGTCCTCTCAAGTTGAGCTGTTCTGTCAAGTTGAGCTGTCTTCTCAAGTTGAGCTGTCCTCTCAAGTTGAGCGGTCCTCTCAAGTTGAGCTGTCCTCTCAAGTTGAGCTGTCCTCTCAAGTTGAGCTCTCCTCTCATGTTGAGCTCTCCTCTCAAGTTGAGCTCTCCTCTCAAGTTGAGGTGTACTCTCAAGTTGAGCTGTCCTCTCAAGTTGAGCTGTCCTCTCAAGTGGAGCTGTCCTCGCAAGGTGTGCTGTTCTCGCAAGCTGTGCTGTCCTCGCAAGTTGTGCTGTCCTCGCAAGCTGTGTTGTCCTCGCAAGCTGTGCTGTCCTCGCTAGCTGTGCTGTCCTCGCAAGCTGTGCTGTCCTCGCAAGCTGTGCTGTCCTCGCAAACTGTGCTGTCCTCGCAAGCTGTGCTGTCCTCGCAAGCTGTGTTGTCCTCGCAAGCTGTGCTGACCTCGCAAGGTGTGCTGTCCTCGCAAGCCGTGCTGTCCTGGCAAGCCGTGCTGTCCTCGCAAACCGTGCTGTCCTCGCAATCCGTGCTGTCCTCGCAAGCTGTGCTGTCCTTGCAAGCCGTGCTGTCCTCGCAAGCCGTGCTGTCCTCGAAATTTTAGCGGTCCTCGCCAGCTGTGCTGTCCTCCCAAGCTGTGCTGTCCTCGAAAGTTGTGCTGTCGTCTCTAGTTGAGCTGTCCTCTCAAGTTGAGCTGTCCTCTTAAGTTGAGCTGTCCTCTCTAGTTGATCTGTCCTCTCTAGTTGAACTGTCCTCTTTAGTTGAGCTGTCCTCTCTAGTTGAGCTGTCATCTCTAGTTGAGCTGTCCTCTCTAGTTGAGCTGTCCTCTCTAGTTGAGCTGTCCTCTCAAGTTGAGCTGTCCTCTCAAGTTGAGCTCTCCTCTCAAATTGGTCTCTCCTCTCAAGTTGAGCTCTCCTCTCAAGTTGAGCTCTCCTCTCAAGTTTAGCGGTCATCTCAAGGTGAGCTGTCCTCTCAAGTTGAGCCGTCCTCGCAAGCTGTGCTGTCCTCGCAAGCTGTGCTGTCCTCGCAAGCTGTGCTGTCCTCGCAAGTTGTGCTGTCCTCGCAAGCTGTGCTGTCCTCGCAAGCTGTGCTGTCCTCGCAAGCTGTGCTGTCCTCGCAAGCTTTGCTGTCCTCCCAAGCTGTGCTGTCGTCCCAAGCTGTGCTGTCCCCACAAGCTGTGCTGTCTCCACAAACTGTGCTGTCCCCGCAAGCTGTGCTGTCCTCGCAAGCTGTGCTGTCCTCGCAAGCTGTGCTGTCCTCGCAAGCTGTGCTGTCCTCGCAAGCTGTGCTGTTTCTGCAAGCCGTGCTGTCCTCGCAGGCCATGTTGTCCTCGCAAGCCTTGCTGTCCTCGCAAGCTGTGCTGTCCTCGCTAGCTGTGCTGTCCTCGCAAGCTGTGCTGTCCTCGCAAGCTGTGCTGTCCTCGCAAGCTGTGCTGTCCTCGCAAGCTGTGCTGTCCTCGCAAGCTGTGCTGTCCTCGCAAGCTGTGCTGTCCTCGCAAGCTGTGCTGTCCTCGCAAGCTGTGCTGTCCTCGCAAGCTGTGCTATCCTCGCAAGCTGTGCTATCCTCGCAAGCTGTGCTGTCCTAGCAAGCCGTGCTGTCCTCGCAAGCTGTGCTGTCCTCGGAAGCTGTGCTGTCCTCGCAACCTGTGCTGTCCTCGCCAGCCTTGCTGTCCTCGCAAGCCGTGCTGTCCTCGCAAGCCGTGCTGTCCTCGCAGGCCGTGCTGTCCTCGCAAGCTTTGCTGTCCACTCAAGTTGAGCTGTCCTCTCAAGTTGAGCTGTCCTCGCAAGCTGTGCTGTCCTCGCAAGTTGTGCTGTCCTCGCAAGCTGTGCTGTCCTCGCAAGCTGTGCTGTCCTCGCAAGCTGTGCTGTCCTCGCAAGCTGTGCTGTCCTCGCAAGCGGTTCTGTCCTCACAAGCCGTGCTGTCCTCGCAAGCCGTGCTGTCCTCGCAAGCCGTGCTGTCCTCGCAAGCCGTGCTGTCCTCGCAAGCCGTGCTGTCCTCGCAAGCTGTGCTGTCCTCGCAAGCTGTGCTGTCCTCGCAAGCTGTGCTGTTCTCGCAAGCTGTGCTGTCCTCGGAAGCTGTGCTGTCCTCGCAACCTGTGCTGTCCTCGCCAGCCGTGCTGTCCTCGTAAGCCGTGCTGTCCTCGCAAGCCGTGCTGTCCTCGCAAGCCGTGCTGTCCTCGCAAACTTTGCTGTCCACTCAAGTTGAACTGTCCTCTCAAGTTGAGCTGTCCTGTCAAGTTGAGCTGTCCTCTCAAGTAGAGCTGTCCTATCAAGTTGCGCTGTCCTCTCTAGCTGAGCTGTCCTCGAAAGTTGAGCAGTCCTCTCAAGTTGAACTGTCCTCGCAACTTGAGCTGTCCTCTCAAGTTGAGCTGTCCTCGCAAGCTGTGATGTCCTCGCAAGCTGTGCTGTCCTCGCAAGCTGTGCTGTCCTCGCAAGCTGTGCTGTCCTCGCAAGCTGTGCTGTCCTCGCAAGCTGTGCTGTCCTCGCAAGCGGTTCTGTCCTCGCAAGCAGTGCTGTCATCGCAAGCCGTGCTGTCCTCGCAAGCCGTGCTGTCCTCGCAAGCTGTGCTGTCCTCGCAAGCTGTGCTGTCCTCGCAAGCTGCGCTGTCCTCGCAAGCTGTGCTGTCCTCGCAAGCTGTGCTGTCCTCGCAAGCTGTGCTGTCCTCGCAAGCTGTGCTGTCCTCGCAAGCTGTGCTGTCCTCGCAAGCCGTGCTGTCCTCGCAAACTTTGCTGTCCACTCAAGTTGAACTGTCCTCTCAAGTTGAGATGTCCTGTCAAGTTGAGCTGTCCTCTCAAGTAGAGCTGTCCTATCAAGTTGCGCTGTCCTCTCTAGCTGAGCTGTCCTCTCAAGTTAAGCTGTCCTCGCAAGCTGTTCTGTCCTCGCAAGCTGTGCTGTCCTTGCAAGCTGTGCGGTCCTCGCATGCTGTGCTGTCCTCGCAAGCCGTGCTGTCCTTGCAAGCCGTGCTGTCCTCGCAAGCCGTGCTAGCCTCGTAGGCTTTGCTGTCCTCGAAAGTTGAGCAGTCCTCTCAAGTTGGGCTCTCCTCTCAAGTTGAACTGTCCTTGCAACTTGAGCTGTCCTCTCAAGTTGAGCTGTCCTCGCAAGGTGTGCTGTCCTCGCTAGCTGTGCTGTCCTCGCAAGCTGTGCTGTCCTCGCAAGCTGTGCTGTCCTCTCAAGTTGAGCTGTCCTCGCATGCTGTGCTGTCCTCGCAAGCAGTGCTGTCCTTGCAAGCTGTGCTGTCCTCGCAAGCTGTGCTGTCCACGCAAGCTGTGCAGTCCTCGCAAGCTGTGCTGTCTTCGCTAGCTGTGCTGTCCTTGCAAGCTGTGCTGTCCTCGCAAGCTGTGCTGTCCTCGGAAGCTGTGTTGTCCTCAGAAGCTGTGCTGTGCTCAGAAGCTGTCCTTTCCTCGCAACCCGTGCTGTCCTCGAAACCTGTGCTGTCCTCGAAACCTGTGCTGTCCTCGCAATCCGTGTTGTCCTCGCAAGCTGTGCTGTCCTCGCAAGCTGTGCTGTCCTCGGAAGCTGTGCTGTCCTCGCAAGCCGTGCTGTCCCCGCAAGCCGTGATGTCCCCGCAACCCGTGCTGTAATCGCAAGCCGTTCTGTCCTAGCAAGACATGCTGTCATCGCAAGCTTTGCTGTCCTCGCAAGCTGTGCTGTCCACCCAAGTTGTGCTGTCATATCAAAATGTGCTCTCATCTCGAGTTGTGCTGTCCTCTAAAGTTGAGCTGTTCTGTCAAGTTGAGCTGTCCTCTCAAGTTGAGCTCTCCTCTCAAGTTGAGCTGTCCTCTCAAGTTGAGCTGTCCTCTCAAGTTGAGCTCTCCTCTCATGTTGAGCTCTCCTCTCGAGTTGAGCTCTCCTCTCAAGTTGAGATGTACTCTCAAGTTGATCTGTCCTCTCAAGTTGAGCTGTCCTCTCAAGTTGAGCTGTCCTCGCAAGCTGTGCTGTCCTTGCAAGCTGTGCTGTCCTCGCAAGTTGTGCTGTCCTCCCAAGCTGTACTGTCCTCGCAAGCTGTGCTGTCCACGCAAGCTGTGCTGTCATCGCAAGCTGTGCTGTCCTTGCAAGCCGTGCTGTCCTCGCAGGCCGTGCTGTCCTCGCAAGCCTTGCTGTCCTCGCAAGCTGTGCTGTCCTCGCTAGCTGTGCTGTCCTCGCAAGCTGTGCTGTCCTCGCAAGCTGTGCTGTCCTCGCAAGTTGTGCTGTCCTCGCAAGCTGTGCTGTCCTCGCAAGCTGTGCTGTCTCGCAAGCTGTGCTGTCCTCGCAAGCTGTGCTGTCCCTGCAAGCCGTGCTGTCCTCGCAGGCCATGCTGTCCTCGCAGGCCGTGCTGTCCTCGCAAGCCTTGCTGTCCTCGCAAGCTGTGCTGTCCTCGCTAGCTGTGCTGTCCTCGCAAGCTGTGCTGTCGTCGCAAGCTGTGCTGTCCTCGCAAGCTGTGCTGTCCTCGCAAGCTGTGCTGTCCTCGCAAGCTGTGCTGTCCTCGCAAGCTGTGCTGTACTCGCAAGCTGTGCTGTCCTCGCAAGCTGTGCTGTCCTCGCAAGCTGTGCTGTCCTCGCAATCTGTGCAGTCCTCGCAAGCTGTGCTGTCTTCGCTACCTGTGCTGTCCTCGCAAGCTGTGCTGTCCTCGCAAGCAGTGCTGTCCTCGGAAGCTGTGTTGTCCTCAGAAGCTGTGCTGTCCTCGGAAGCATTCCTGTCCTCGGAAGCTGTGCTGTCCTCGCAACCCGTGGTGTCCTCACAACCTGAGCTGTCTTCGCAAGCCATGCTGTCCTCGCAACACGTGCTGTCCTTGCAAGGCGTGCTGTCCTCGCAAGCCGTGCTGTCCTGGCAAGCCGTGCTGTCCTCGCAAACCATGCTGTCTTCGCAAGCCGTGCTGTCCTCGCAAGCTGTGCTGTTCTTGCAAGCCGTGCTGTCCTCGCAAGCCATGCTGTCCTCGCAATTTTAGCGGTCCTCGCAAGCTGTGCTGTCCTCCCAAGCTGTGCTGTCCTCAAACGTTGTGCTGTCATCTCAAGTTGATCTGTCCTCTCTAGTTGAACTGTCCTCTTTAGTTGAGCTGTCCTCTCTAGTTGAGCTGTCCTCTCTAGTTGAGCTGTCCTCTCTAGTTGAGCTGCCCTCTCAAGTTGAGCTTTCCTCTCAAATTGCGCTCTCCTCTCAACTTGAGCTCTCCTCTCAAGTTGAGCTCTCCTCTCAAGTTGAGCGGTCATCTCAAGGTGAGCTGTCCTCTCAAGTTGAGCCGTCCTCGCAAGCTGTGCTGTCCTCGCAAGCTGTGCTGTCCTCGCAAGCTGTGCTGTCCTCACAAGCTGTGCTCTCCTCGCAAGCTGTGCTGTCCTCGCAAGCTGTGCTGTCCTCGCAAGCTGTGCTGTCCTCGCAAGCTGTGCTGTCCTCGGAAGCTGTGTTGTCCTCAGAAGCTGTGCTGTCCTCGGAAGCTGTGCTGTCCTCGGAAGCTGTGCTGTCCTCGCAACCTGTGCTGGCCTCGCAAGCCGTGCTGTCCTCGTAAGCCGTATTGTCCTCGCAAGCTGTGCTGTGCTCGCAAGCTGTGCTGTCCTCGGAAGCTGTGCTGTCCTCGCAAGCCGTGCTGTCCCCGCAAGCCGTGCTGTCCTAACAAGCCATGCTGTCCTCGCAAGCCGTTCTGTCCTTGCAAGCCGTGCTGTCCTCGCAAGCTTTGCTGTGCTCGCAAGCTGTGCTGTCCACCCAAGTTGTGCTGTCATCTCAAGTTGTGCTGTCATCTCGAGTTGTGCTGTCCTCTAAAGGTGAGCTGTCCTCTCAAGTTGAACTGTCCTCTCAAGTTGAGCTGTCCTCTCAAGTTGAGCTGTTCTGTCAAGTTGAGCTGTCTTCTCAAGTTGAGCTGTCCTCTCAAGTTGAGCGGTCCTCTCAAGTTGAGCTGTCCTCTCAAGTTGAGCTGTCCTCTCAAGTTGAGCTCTCCTCTCATGTTGAGCTCTCCTCTCAAGTTGAGCTCTCCTCTCAAGTTGAGGTGTACTCTCAAGTTGAGCTGTCCTCTCAAGTTGAGCTGTCCTCTCAAGTGGAGCTGTCCTCGCAAGGTGTGCTGTTCTCGCAAGCTGTGCTGTCCTCGCAAGTTGTGCTGTCCTCGCAAGCTGTGTTGTCCTCGCAAGCTGTGCTGTCCTCGCTAGCTGTGCTGTCCTCGCAAGCTGTGCTGTCCTCGCAAGCTGTGCTGTCCTCGCAAACTGTGCTGTCCTCGCAAGCTGTGCTGTCCTCGCAAGCTGTGTTGTCCTCGCAAGCTGTGCTGACCTCGCAAGGTGTGCTGTCCTCGCAAGCCGTGCTGTCCTGGCAAGCCGTGCTGTCCTCGCAAACCGTGCTGTCCTCGCAATCCGTGCTGTCCTCGCAAGCTGTGCTGTCCTTGCAAGCCGTGCTGTCCTCGCAAGCCGTGCTGTCCTCGAAATTTTAGCGGTCCTCGCCAGCTGTGCTGTCCTCCCAAGCTGTGCTGTCCTCGAAAGTTGTGCTGTCGTCTCTAGTTGAGCTGTCCTCTCAAGTTGAGCTGTCCTCTTAAGTTGAGCTGTCCTCTCTAGTTGATCTGTCCTCTCTAGTTGAACTGTCCTCTTTAGTTGAGCTGTCCTCTCTAGTTGAGCTGTCATCTCTAGTTGAGCTGTCCTCTCTAGTTGAGCTGTCCTCTCTAGTTGAGCTGTCCTCTCAAGTTGAGCTGTCCTCTCAAGTTGAGCTCTCCTCTCAAATTGGTCTCTCCTCTCAAGTTGAGCTCTCCTCTCAAGTTGAGCTCTCCTCTCAAGTTTAGCGGTCATCTCAAGGTGAGCTGTCCTCTCAAGTTGAGCCGTCCTCGCAAGCTGTGCTGTCCTCGCAAGCTGTGCTGTCCTCGCAAGCTGTGCTGTCCTCGCAAGTTGTGCTGTCCTCGCAAGCTGTGCTGTCCTCGCAAGCTGTGCTGTCCTCGCAAGCTGTGCTGTCCTCGCAAGCTTTGCTGTCCTCCCAAGCTGTGCTGTCGTCCCAAGCTGTGCTGTCCCCACAAGCTGTGCTGTCTCCACAAACTGTGCTGTCCCCGCAAGCTGTGCTGTCCTCGCAAGCTGTGCTGTCCTCGCAAGCTGTGCTGTCCTCGCAAGCTGTGCTGTCCTCGCAAGCTGTGCTGTTTCTGCAAGCCGTGCTGTCCTCGCAGGCCATGTTGTCCTCGCAAGCCTTGCTGTCCTCGCAAGCTGTGCTGTCCTCGCTAGCTGTGCTGTCCTCGCAAGCTGTGCTGTCCTCGCAAGCTGTGCTGTCCTCGCAAGCTGTGCTGTCCTCGCAAGCTGTGCTGTCCTCGCAAGCTGTGCTGTCCTCGCAAGCTGTGCTGTCCTCGCAAGCTGTGCTGTCCTCGCAAGCTGTGCTGTCCTCGCAAGCTGTGCTATCCTCGCAAGCTGTGCTATCCTCGCAAGCTGTGCTGTCCTAGCAAGCCGTGCTGTCCTCGCAAGCTGTGCTGTCCTCGGAAGCTGTGCTGTCCTCGCAACCTGTGCTGTCCTCGCCAGCCTTGCTGTCCTCGCAAGCCGTGCTGTCCTCGCAAGCCGTGCTGTCCTCGCAGGCCGTGCTGTCCTCGCAAGCTTTGCTGTCCACTCAAGTTGAGCTGTCCTCTCAAGTTGAGCTGTCCTCGCAAGCTGTGCTGTCCTCGCAAGTTGTGCTGTCCTCGCAAGCTGTGCTGTCCTCGCAAGCTGTGCTGTCCTCGCAAGCTGTGCTGTCCTCGCAAGCTGTGCTGTCCTCGCAAGCGGTTCTGTCCTCACAAGCCGTGCTGTCCTCGCAAGCCGTGCTGTCCTCGCAAGCCGTGCTGTCCTCGCAAGCCGTGCTGTCCTCGCAAGCCGTGCTGTCCTCGCAAGCTGTGCTGTCCTCGCAAGCTGTGCTGTCCTCGCAAGCTGTGCTGTTCTCGCAAGCTGTGCTGTCCTCGGAAGCTGTGCTGTCCTCGCAACCTGTGCTGTCCTCGCCAGCCGTGCTGTCCTCGTAAGCCGTGCTGTCCTCGCAAGCCGTGCTGTCCTCGCAAGCCGTGCTGTCCTCGCAAACTTTGCTGTCCACTCAAGTTGAACTGTCCTCTCAAGTTGAGCTGTCCTGTCAAGTTGAGCTGTCCTCTCAAGTAGAGCTGTCCTATCAAGTTGCGCTGTCCTCTCTAGCTGAGCTGTCCTCGAAAGTTGAGCAGTCCTCTCAAGTTGAACTGTCCTCGCAACTTGAGCTGTCCTCTCAAGTTGAGCTGTCCTCGCAAGCTGTGATGTCCTCGCAAGCTGTGCTGTCCTCGCAAGCTGTGCTGTCCTCGCAAGCTGTGCTGTCCTCGCAAGCTGTGCTGTCCTCGCAAGCTGTGCTGTCCTCGCAAGCGGTTCTGTCCTCGCAAGCAGTGCTGTCATCGCAAGCCGTGCTGTCCTCGCAAGCCGTGCTGTCCTCGCAAGCTGTGCTGTCCTCGCAAGCTGTGCTGTCCTCGCAAGCTGCGCTGTCCTCGCAAGCTGTGCTGTCCTCGCAAGCTGTGCTGTCCTCGCAAGCTGTGCTGTCCTCGCAAGCTGTGCTGTCCTCGCAAGCTGTGCTGTCCTCGCAAGCCGTGCTGTCCTCGCAAACTTTGCTGTCCACTCAAGTTGAACTGTCCTCTCAAGTTGAGATGTCCTGTCAAGTTGAGCTGTCCTCTCAAGTAGAGCTGTCCTATCAAGTTGCGCTGTCCTCTCTAGCTGAGCTGTCCTCTCAAGTTAAGCTGTCCTCGCAAGCTGTTCTGTCCTCGCAAGCTGTGCTGTCCTTGCAAGCTGTGCGGTCCTCGCATGCTGTGCTGTCCTCGCAAGCCGTGCTGTCCTTGCAAGCCGTGCTGTCCTCGCAAGCCGTGCTAGCCTCGTAGGCTTTGCTGTCCTCGAAAGTTGAGCAGTCCTCTCAAGTTGGGCTCTCCTCTCAAGTTGAACTGTCCTTGCAACTTGAGCTGTCCTCTCAAGTTGAGCTGTCCTCGCAAGGTGTGCTGTCCTCGCTAGCTGTGCTGTCCTCGCAAGCTGTGCTGTCCTCGCAAGCTGTGCTGTCCTCTCAAGTTGAGCTGTCCTCGCATGCTGTGCTGTCCTCGCAAGCAGTGCTGTCCTTGCAAGCTGTGCTGTCCTCGCAAGCTGTGCTGTCCACGCAAGCTGTGCAGTCCTCGCAAGCTGTGCTGTCTTCGCTAGCTGTGCTGTCCTTGCAAGCTGTGCTGTCCTCGCAAGCTGTGCTGTCCTCGGAAGCTGTGTTGTCCTCAGAAGCTGTGCTGTGCTCAGAAGCTGTCCTTTCCTCGCAACCCGTGCTGTCCTCGAAACCTGTGCTGTCCTCGAAACCTGTGCTGTCCTCGCAATCCGTGTTGTCCTCGCAAGCTGTGCTGTCCTCGCAAGCTGTGCTGTCCTCGGAAGCTGTGCTGTCCTCGCAAGCCGTGCTGTCCCCGCAAGCCGTGATGTCCCCGCAACCCGTGCTGTAATCGCAAGCCGTTCTGTCCTAGCAAGACATGCTGTCATCGCAAGCTTTGCTGTCCTCGCAAGCTGTGCTGTCCACCCAAGTTGTGCTGTCATATCAAAATGTGCTCTCATCTCGAGTTGTGCTGTCCTCTAAAGTTGAGCTGTTCTGTCAAGTTGAGCTGTCCTCTCAAGTTGAGCTCTCCTCTCAAGTTGAGCTGTCCTCTCAAGTTGAGCTGTCCTCTCAAGTTGAGCTCTCCTCTCATGTTGAGCTCTCCTCTCGAGTTGAGCTCTCCTCTCAAGTTGAGATGTACTCTCAAGTTGATCTGTCCTCTCAAGTTGAGCTGTCCTCTCAAGTTGAGCTGTCCTCGCAAGCTGTGCTGTCCTTGCAAGCTGTGCTGTCCTCGCAAGTTGTGCTGTCCTCCCAAGCAGTACTGTCCTCGCAAGCTGTGCTGTCCACGCAAGCTGTGCTGTCATCGCAAGCTGTGCTGTCCTTGCAAGCCGTGCTGTCCTCGCAGGCCGTGCTGTCCTCGCAAGCCTTGCTGTCCTCGCAAGCTGTGCTGTCCTCGCTAGCTGTGCTGTCCTCGCAAGCTGTGCTGTCCTCGCAAGCTGTGCTGTCCTCGCAAGTTGTGCTGTCCTCGCAAGCTGTGCTGTCCTCGCAAGCTGTGCTGTCTCGCAAGCTGTGCTGTCCTCGCAAGCTGTGCTGTCCCTGCAAGCCGTGCTGTCCTCGCAGGCCATGCTGTCCTCGCAGGCCGTGCTGTCCTCGCAAGCCTTGCTGTCCTCGCAAGCTGTGCTGTCCTCGCTAGCTGTGCTGTCCTCGCAAGCTGTGCTGTCGTCGCAAGCTGTGCTGTCCTCGCAAGCTGTGCTGTCCTCGCAAGCTGTGCTGTCCTCGCAAGCTGTGCTGTCCTCGCAAGCTGTGCTGTACTCGCAAGCTGTGCTGTCCTCGCAAGCTGTGCTGTCCTCGCAAGCTGTGCTGTCCTCGCAATCTGTGCAGTCCTCGCAAGCTGTGCTGTCTTCGCTACCTGTGCTGTCCTCGCAAGCTGTGCTGTCCTCGCAAGCAGTGCTGTCCTCGGAAGCTGTGTTGTCCTCAGAAGCTGTGCTGTCCTCGGAAGCATTCCTGTCCTCGGAAGCTGTGCTGTCCTCGCAACCCGTGGTGTCCTCACAACCTGAGCTGTCTTCGCAAGCCATGCTGTCCTCGCAACACGTGCTGTCCTTGCAAGGCGTGCTGTCCTCGCAAGCCGTGCTGTCCTGGCAAGCCGTGCTGTCCTCGCAAACCATGCTGTCTTCGCAAGCCGTGCTGTCCTCGCAAGCTGTGCTGTTCTTGCAAGCCGTGCTGTCCTCGCAAGCCATGCTGTCCTCGCAATTTTAGCGGTCCTCGCAAGCTGTGCTGTCCTCCCAAGCTGTGCTGTCCTCAAACGTTGTGCTGTCATCTCAAGTTGATCTGTCCTCTCTAGTTGAACTGTCCTCTTTAGTTGAGCTGTCCTCTCTAGTTGAGCTGTCCTCTCTAGTTGAGCTGTCCTCTCTAGTTGAGCTGCCCTCTCAAGTTGAGCTTTCCTCTCAAATTGCGCTCTCCTCTCAACTTGAGCTCTCCTCTCAAGTTGAGCTCTCCTCTCAAGTTGAGCGGTCATCTCAAGGTGAGCTGTCCTCTCAAGTTGAGCCGTCCTCGCAAGCTGTGCTGTCCTCGCAAGCTGTGCTGTCCTCGCAAGCTGTGCTGTCCTCGCAAGCTGTGCTCTCCTCGCAAGCTGTGCTGTCCTCGCAAGCTGTGCTGTCCTCGCAAGCTGTGCTGTCCTCGCAAGCTGTGCTGTCCTCGGAAGCTGTGTTGTCCTCAGAAGCTGTGCTGTCCTCGGAAGCTGTGCTGTCCTCGGAAGCTGTGCTGTCCTCGCAACCTGTGCTGGCCTCGCAAGCCGTGCTGTCCTCGTAAGCCGTATTGTCCTCGCAAGCTGTGCTGTGCTCGCAAGCTGTGCTGTCCTCGGAAGCTGTGCTGTCCTCGCAAGCCGTGCTGTCCCCGCAAGCCGTGCTGTCCTAACAAGCCATGCTGTCCTCGCAAGCCGTTCTGTCCTTGCAAGCCGTGCTGTCCTCGCAAGCTTTGCTGTGCTCGCAAGCTGTGCTGTCCACCCAAGTTGTGCTGTCATCTCAAGTTGTGCTGTCATCTCGAGTTGTGCTGTCCTCTAAAGGTGAGCTGTCCTCTCAAGTTGAACTGTCCTCTCAAGTTGAGCTGTCCTCTCAAGTTGAGCTGTTCTGTCAAGTTGAGCTGTCTTCTCAAGTTGAGCTGTCCTCTCAAGTTGAGCGGTCCTCTCAAGTTGAGCTGTCCTCTCAAGTTGAGCTGTCCTCTCAAGTTGAGCTCTCCTCTCATGTTGAGCTCTCCTCTCAAGTTGAGCTCTCCTCTCAAGTTGAGGTGTACTCTCAAGTTGAGCTGTCCTCTCAAGTTGAGCTGTCCTCTCAAGTGGAGCTGTCCTCGCAAGGTGTGCTGTTCTCGCAAGCTGTGCTGTCCTCGCAAGTTGTGCTGTCCTCGCAAGCTGTGTTGTCCTCGCAAGCTGTGCTGTCCTCGCTAGCTGTGCTGTCCTCGCAAGCTGTGCTGTCCTCGCAAGCTGTGCTGTCCTCGCAAACTGTGCTGTCCTCGCAAGCTGTGCTGTCCTCGCAAGCTGTGTTGTCCTCGCAAGCTGTGCTGACCTCGCAAGGTGTGCTGTCCTCGCAAGCCGTGCTGTCCTGGCAAGCCGTGCTGTCCTCGCAAACCGTGCTGTCCTCGCAATCCGTGCTGTCCTCGCAAGCTGTGCTGTCCTTGCAAGCCGTGCTGTCCTCGCAAGCCGTGCTGTCCTCGAAATTTTAGCGGTCCTCGCCAGCTGTGCTGTCCTCCCAAGCTGTGCTGTCCTCGAAAGTTGTGCTGTCGTCTCTAGTTGAGCTGTCCTCTCAAGTTGAGCTGTCCTCTTAAGTTGAGCTGTCCTCTCTAGTTGATCTGTCCTCTCTAGTTGAACTGTCCTCTTTAGTTGAGCTGTCCTCTCTAGTTGAGCTGTCATCTCTAGTTGAGCTGTCCTCTCTAGTTGAGCTGTCCTCTCTAGTTGAGCTGTCCTCTCAAGTTGAGCTGTCCTCTCAAGTTGAGCTCTCCTCTCAAATTGGTCTCTCCTCTCAAGTTGAGCTCTCCTCTCAAGTTGAGCTCTCCTCTCAAGTTTAGCGGTCATCTCAAGGTGAGCTGTCCTCTCAAGTTGAGCCGTCCTCGCAAGCTGTGCTGTCCTCGCAAGCTGTGCTGTCCTCGCAAGCTGTGCTGTCCTCGCAAGTTGTGCTGTCCTCGCAAGCTGTGCTGTCCTCGCAAGCTGTGCTGTCCTCGCAAGCTGTGCTGTCCTCGCAAGCTTTGCTGTCCTCCCAAGCTGTGCTGTCGTCCCAAGCTGTGCTGTCCCCACAAGCTGTGCTGTCTCCACAAACTGTGCTGTCCCCGCAAGCTGTGCTGTCCTCGCAAGCTGTGCTGTCCTCGCAAGCTGTGCTGTCCTCGCAAGCTGTGCTGTCCTCGCAAGCTGTGCTGTTTCTGCAAGCCGTGCTGTCCTCGCAGGCCATGTTGTCCTCGCAAGCCTTGCTGTCCTCGCAAGCTGTGCTGTCCTCGCTAGCTGTGCTGTCCTCGCAAGCTGTGCTGTCCTCGCAAGCTGTGCTGTCCTCGCAAGCTGTGCTGTCCTCGCAAGCTGTGCTGTCCTCGCAAGCTGTGCTGTCCTCGCAAGCTGTGCTGTCCTCGCAAGCTGTGCTGTCCTCGCAAGCTGTGCTGTCCTCGCAAGCTGTGCTATCCTCGCAAGCTGTGCTATCCTCGCAAGCTGTGCTGTCCTAGCAAGCCGTGCTGTCCTCGCAAGCTGTGCTGTCCTCGGAAGCTGTGCTGTCCTCGCAACCTGTGCTGTCCTCGCCAGCCTTGCTGTCCTCGCAAGCCGTGCTGTCCTCGCAAGCCGTGCTGTCCTCGCAGGCCGTGCTGTCCTCGCAAGCTTTGCTGTCCACTCAAGTTGAGCTGTCCTCTCAAGTTGAGCTGTCCTCTCAAGTTGAGCTGTCCTCTCAAGTAGAGCTGTCCTCTCAAGTTGCGCTGTCCTCTCTAGCTGAGCTGTCCTCTGAAGTTGAGCTGCTCTCTCAAGTTGAACTGTCCTCTCAAGTTGAGCAGTGCTCTCAAGTTGAGCTGTCCTCGGAAGCTGTACGGTCCTCGCAAGCTGTGCTGTCCTCGCAAGCTGTGCGGTCCTCGTAAGCTGTGCTGTCCTCGCAAGCCGTGCTGTCCTTGCAAGCCGTGCTGTCCTCGCAAGCCGTGCTAGCCTCGTAGGCTTTGCTGTCCTCGAAAGTTGAGCAGTCCTCTCAAGTTGTGCTCTCCTCTCATGTTGAACTGTCCTCGCAAGTTGAGCTGTCCCCTCAAGATGAGCTGTCCTCGCAAGCTGTGCTGTCCTCGCAAGCCGTGCTGTCCTCGCAAGCCGTGCTGTCCTCGCAAGCCGTGCTGTCCTCGCAAGTTGAGCTGTCCTCTCTAGCTTAGCTGTCCTCTCAAGTTCAGCTGTTCTCTCAAGTTGAACTGTCCTCTCAAGTTGAACTGTCCTCTCAAGTTGAGCTGTTCTCTCAAGTTGAGTTGTCCTCGCAAGCTGTGCTGTCCTTGCAAGCCGTGCTGTCCTCGCAAGCCGTGCTGTCCTCGCAAGCCATGCTGTCCTTGCAAGCCGTGCTGTCCTCGCAAGCTGTGCTGTCCTCGCAAGCGGTTCTGTCCTCGCAAGCCGTGCTGTCCTCGCAAGCCGTGCTGTCCTCGCAAGCTTTGCAATCCTCGCAAGCTGTGCTGTCCTCGGAAGCTGTGCTGTCCTCGCAACCTGTGCTGTCCTCGCCAGCCGTGCTGTCCTCGTAAGCCGTGCTATCATCGCAAGCCGTGCTGTCCTCGAAAACTTTGCTGTCCACTCAAGTTGAACTGTCCTCTCAAGTTGAGCTGTCCTCTCAAGTTGAGCTGTCCTCGCAAGCTGTTCTGTCCTCGCAAGCTGTGTTGTCCTCGCAAGCTGTGCTGTCCTCACAAGCTGTCCTGTCCTCGGAAGCTGTGCTGTCCTCGCAATTCGTGCTGTCCTTGCAACCTGTGCTGTCCTCGCAAGCCGTGTTGTCCTCGCAAGCTGTGCTGTCCTCGCAAGCTGTGCTGTCCTCGGAAGCTGTGCTGTCCTCGCAAGCTGTGCTGTTTCTGCAAGCCGTGCTGTCCTCGCAGGCCATGTTGTCCTCGCAAGCCTTGCTGTCCTCGCAAGCTGTGCTGTCCTCGCTAGCTGTGCTGTCCTCGCAAGCTGTGCTGTCCTCGCAAGCTGTGCTGTCCTCGCAAGCTGTGCTGTCCTCGCAAGCGGTTCTGTCCTCGCAAGCCGTGCTGTCCTCGCAAGCCGTGCTGTTCTCGCAAGCCGTGCTGTCCTCGCAAGCCGTGCTGTCCTCGCAAGCTGTGCTGTCCTCGCAAGCTGTGCTGTCCTCGCAAGCTGTGCTGTCCTCGCAAGCTGTGCTGTCCTCGCAAGCTGTGCTGTCCTCGCAAGCTGTGCTGTCCTCGCAAGCTGTGCTGTCCTATCAAGCTGTGCTGTCCTCGCAAGCTGTGCTGTCCTCGCAAGCTGTGCTATCCTCGCAAGCTGTGCTATCCTCGCAAGCTGTGCTGTCCTCGCAAGCCGTGCTGTCCTCGCAAGCTGTGCTGTCCTCGGAAGCTGTGCTGTCCTCGCAACCTGTGCTGTCCTCGCCAGCCTTGCTGTCCTCGCAAGCCGTGCTGTCCTCGCAAGCCGTGCTGTCCTCGCAGGCCGTGCTGTCCTCGCAGGCTTTGCTGTCCACTCAAGTTGAGCTGTCCTCTCAAGTTGAGCTGTCCTCTCAAGTTGAGCTGTCCTCTCAAGTAGAGCTGTCCTCTCAAGTTGCGCTGTCCTCTCTAGCTGAGCTGTCCTCTGAAGTTGAGCTGCTCTCTCAAGTTGAACTGTCCTCTCAAGTTGAGCAGTCCTCTCAAGTTGAGCTGTCCTCGGAAGCTGTACGGTCCTCGCAAGCTGTGCTGTCCTCGCAAGCTGTGCGGTCCTCGTAAGCTGTGCTGTCCTCGCAAGCCGTGCTGTCCTGGCAAGCCGTGCTGTCCTTGCAAGCCGTGCTAGCCTCGTAGGCTTTGCTGTCCTCGAAAGTTGAGCAGTCCTCTCAAGTTGTGCTCTCCTCTCATGTTGAACTGTCCTCACAAGTTGAGCTGTCCCCTCAAGATGAGCTGTCCTCGCAAGCTGTGCTGTCCTCGCAAGCTGTGCTGTCCTCGCAAGCCGTGCTGTCCTCGCAAGCCGTGCTGTCCTCGCAAGTTGTGCTGTCCTCGCAAGTTGTGCTGTCCTCGCAAGCTGTGCTGTCCTCGCAAGCTGTGCTGTCCTCGCAAGCTGTGCTGTCCTCGCAAGCTGTGCTGTCCTCGCAAGCTGTGCTGTCCTCGCAAGCTGTGCTCTCCTTGCAAGCCGTGCTGTCCTCGCAGGCCGTGCTGTCCTCGCAAGCTGTGCTGTCCTCGCTAGCTGTGCTGTCCTCGCTAGCTGTGCTGTCCTCGCTAGCTGTGCTGTCCTCGCTAGCTGTGCTGTCCTCGCAAGCTGTGCTGTCCTCGCAAGCTGTGCTGTCCTCGCAAGTTGTGCTGTCCTCGCAAGCTGTGCTGTCCTCGTAAGCTGTGCTGTCCTCGCAAGCTGTGCTGTCCTCGCAAGCTTTGCTATCCTCGCAAACTGTGCTGTCCTCACAAGCCGTGCTGTCCTCGCAAGCTGTGCTGTCCTCGGAAGCTGTGCTGTCCACGCAACCTGTGCTGTCCTCGCCAGCCGTGCTGTCCTCGCAAGCCGTGCTGTCCTCGCAAGCCGTGCTGTCCTCGCAAGCCGTGCTGTCCTCGCAAGCTTTGCTGTCCACTCAAGTTGAGCTGTCCTCTCAAGTTGAGCTGTCCTCTCAAGTCGAGCTGTCCTCTCAAGTAGAGCTGTCCTCTCAAGTTGAGCTGTCCTCTCTAACTGAGCTGTCCTCTCAAGTTGAGCTGTCCTCTCTAACTGAGCTGTCCTCTCAAGTTGAGCTGGTCTCTCAAGTTGAACTGTCCTCTCAAGTTGAGCAGTCCTCTCAAGTTGATCTGTCCTCGGAAGCTGTTCGGTCCTCGCAAGCTGTGCTGTCCTCGCAAGCTGTGCGGTCCTCGTAAGCTGTGCTGTCCTCACAAGCCGTGCTGTCCTTGCAAGCCGTGCTGTCCTCGCAAGCCGTGCTAGCCTCGTAGGCTTTGCTGTCCTCGAAAGTTGAGCAGTCCTCTCAAGTTGTGCTCTCCTCTCAAGTTGAACTGTCCTCGCAAGTTGAGCTGTCCCCTCAAGATGAGCTGTCCTCGCAAGCTGTGCTGTCCTCGCAAGCCGTGCTGTCCTCGCAAGCCACTAGTTCCTCGCAAGTTGTGCTGTCCTCGCAAACTGTGCTGTCCTCGCAAGCTGTGCTGTCCTCGCAAGCTGTGCTGTCCTCGCAGGCCGTGCTGTCCTCGCAGGCCGTGCTGTCCTCGCAAGCTGTGCTGTCCTCGCAAGCTGTGCTGTCCTCGCAAGCTGTGCTGTCCTCGCTAGCTGTGCTGTCCTCGCAAGCTGTGCTGTCCTCGCAAGTTGTGCTGTCCTCGCAAGCTGTGCTGTCCTCGCAAGCTGTGCTGTCCTCGCAAGCTGTGCTGTCCTCGCAAGCTGTGCTATCCACGCAAGCTGTGCTGTTTCTGCAAGCCGTGCTGTCCTCGCAGGCCATGTTGTCCTCGCAAGCCTTGCTGTCCTCGCAAGCTGTGCTGTCCTCGCTAGCTGTGCTGTCCTCGCTAGCTGTGCTGTCCTCGCAAGCTGTGCTGTCCTCGCAAGCTGTGCTGTCCTCGCAAGCTGTGCTGTACTCGCAAGCTGTGCTGTCCTCGCAAGCGGTTCTGTCCTCGCAGGCCGTGAGTCCTCGCAAGCCGTGCTGTCCTCGCAAGCTGTGCTGTCCTCGCAAGCTGTGCTGTCCTCGCAAGCTGTGCTATCCTCGCAAGCTGTGCTGTCCTCGCAAGCTGTGCTGTCCTCGCAAGCTGTGCTGTCCTCGCAAGCTGTGCTGTCCTCGCAAGCTGTGCTATCCTCGCAAGCCGTGCTATCCTCGCAAGCCGTGCTGTCCTCGCAAGCCGTGCTGTCCTCGGAAGCTGTGCTGTCCTCGCAACCTGTGCTGTCCTCGCCAGCCGTCCTGTCCTCGCAAGCCGTGCTGTCCTCGCAAGCCGTGCTGTCCTCGCAAGCTGTGCTGTCCTCGCAAACTTTGCTGTCCACTCAAGTTGAACTGTCCTCTCAAGTTGATCTTACCTGTCAAGTTGAGCTGTCCTCTCAAGTAGAGCTGTCCTATCAAGTTGCGCTGTCCTCTCTAGCTTAGCTGTCCTCTCAAGTTCAGCTGTTCTCTCAAGTTGAACTGTCCTCTCAAGTTGAACTGTCCTCTCAAGTTGAGCTGTTCTCTCAAGTTGAGTTGTCCTCGCAAGCTGTGCTGTCCTTGCAAGCCGTGCTGTCCTCACAAGCCGTGCTGTCCTCGCAAGCCGTGCTGTCCTTGCAAGCCGTGCTGTCCTCGCAAGCTGTGCTGTCCTCGCAAGCGGTTCTGTCCTCGCAAGCCGTGCTGTCCTCGCAAGCCGTGCTGTCCTCGCAAGCTTTGCAATCCTCGCAAGCTGTGCTGTCCTCGCAAGCTGTGCGGTCCTCGCAAGCTGTGCTGTCCTCGCAAGCTGTGCTGTCCTCGCAAGCTGTGCTGTCCTCGCAAGATGTGCTGTCCTCGCAAGCTGTGCTGTCCTCGCAAGCTGTGCTGTCCTCGCAAGCCGTGCTGTCCTCGCAAGCTGTGCTGTCCTCGGAAGCTGTGCTGTCCTCGCAACCTGTGCTGTCCTCGCCAGCCGTGCTGTCCTCGTAAGCCGTGCTATCATCGCAAGCCGTGCTGTCCTCGCAAACTTTGCTGTCCACTCAAGTTGAACTGTCCTCTCAAGTTGAGCTGTCCTCTCAAGTTGAGCTGTCCTCTCAAGTTGAGCTGTCCTCTCAAGTTGAGCTGTCCTCGCAAGCTGTTCTGTCCTCGCAAGCTGTGCTGTCCTCGCAAGCTGTGCTGTCCTCGCAAGCTGTGCTGTCCTCGGAAGCTGTGCTGTCCTCGCAAGCCGTGCTGTCCCCGCAGGCCATGCTGTCCCCGCAAGCCGTGCTGTCCTCCCAAGCCGTTCTGTCCTTGCAAGCCGTTCTGTCCTCGCAAGCTTTGCTGTCCTCGCAAGCTGTGCTGTCCACCCAAGTTGTGCTGTCATCTCAAGTTGTGCTGTCATCTCGAGTTGTGCTGTCCTCTAAAGTTGAGCTGTCCTCTCAAGTTGAGCTGGCCTCTCAAGTTGAGCTGTTCTGTCAAGTTGAGCTGTCTTCTCAAGTTGAGCTGTCCTCTCAAGTTGAGCTGTCCTCTCAAGTTGAGCTGTCCTCTCAAGTTGAGCTGTCCTCTCAAGTTGAAATCTCCTCTCATGTTGAGCTCTCCTCTCAAGTTGAGCTCTCCTCTCAAGTTGAGGTGTACTCTCAAGTTGAGCTGTCCTCTCAAGTCGAGCTGTCCTCTCAAGTCGAGCTGTCCTCTCAAGTCGAGCTGTCCTCTCAAGTTGAGCTGTCCTCTCAAGTTGAGCTGTCCTCGCAAGCTGTGCTGTCCTCGCAAGTTGTGCTGTCCTCGCAAGCTGTGCTGTCCTCGCAAGCTGTGCTGTCCTCGCAAGCTGTGCTGTCCTCGCAAGCTGTGCTGTCCTCGCAAGCTGTGCTGTCCTCGCAAGCAGTTCTGTCCTCGCAAGCCGTGCTGTCCTCGCAAGCCGTGCTGTCCTCGCAAGCTGTGCTGTCCTCGCAAGCTGTGCTGTTCTCGCAAGCTGTGCTGTCCTCGCAAGCCGTGCTGTCCTCGCAAGCTGTGCTGTCCTTGGAAGCTGTGCTGTCCTCACAACCTGTGCTGTCCTCGCCAGCCGTGCTCTCCTTGTTAGCCTTGCTGTCCTCGCAAGCCGTGCTGTCCTCGCAAGCTGTGCTGTCCTCGCAAACTTTGCTGTCCACTCAAGTTGAACTGTCCTCTCAAGTTGAGCTGTCCTGTCAAGTTGAGCTGTCCTCTCAAGTAGAGCTGTCCTATCAAGTTGCGCTGTCCTCTCTAGCTGAGCTGTCCTCGAAAGTTGAGCAGTCCTCTCAAGTTGGGCTCTCCTCTCAAGTTGAACTGTCCTCGCAACTTGAGCTGTCCTCTCAAGTTGAGCTGTCCTCGCAAGCTGTGCTGTCCTCGCAAGCTGTGCTGTCCTCGCAAGCTGTGCTGTCCTCGCAAGCTGTGCAGTCCTCGCAAGCTGTGCTGTCCTCGCAAGCTGTGCTGTCCTCGCAAGCTGTGCTGTCCTCGCAAGCTGTGCTGTCCTCGCAAGCTGTGCTGTCCTCGCAAGCGGTTCTGTCCTCGCAAGCCGTGCCGTCCTCGCAAGCCGTGCTGTCCTCGCAAGCTGTGCTGTCCTCGCAAGCTGTGCTGTCCTCGCAAGCTGCGCTGTCCTCGCAAGCTGCGCTGTCCTCGCAAGCTGTGCTGTCCTCGCAAGCTGTGCTGTCCTCGCAAGCTGTGCTGTTCTCGCAAGCCGTGCTATCCTCGCAAACTTTGCTGTCCACTCAAGTTGAACTGTCCTCTCAAGTTGAGCTGTCCTGTCAAGTTGAGCTGTCCTCTCACGTAGAGCTGTCCTGTCAAGTTGAGCTGTCCTCTCAAGTAGAGCTGTCCTATCAAGTTGAGCTGTCCTCTCAAGTTGAGCTGTCCTCGCAAGCTGTTCTGTCCTCGCAAGCTGTGCTGTCCTCGCAAGCTGTGCGGTCCTCGCATGCTGTGCTGTCCTCGCAAGCCGTGCTGTCCTTGCAAGCCGTGCTGTCATCGTAAGCCGTGCTAGCCTCGTAGGCTTTGCTGTCCTCGAAAGTTGAGCAGTCCTCTCAAGTTGGGCTCTCCTCTCAAGTTGAACTGTCCTTGCAACTTGAGCTGTCCTCTCAAGTTGAGCTGTCCTCGCAAGGTGTGCTGTCCTCGCTAGCTGTGCTGTCCTCGCAAGCTGTGCTGTCCTCGCAAGCTGTGCTGTCCTCTCAAGTTGAGCTGTCCTCGCAAGCTGTGCTGTCCTCTCAAGTTGAGCTGTCCTCGCATGCTGTGCTGTCCTCGCAAGCCGTGCTGTCCTCGCAAGCTGTGCTGTCCTCGCAAGCTGTGCTGTCCACGCAAGCTGTGCTGTCCTCACAAGCTGTGCTGTCCTCGCAAGCTGTGCTGTCCTCGCAAGCAGTGCTGTCCTCGCAAGCTGTGCTGTCCTCGCAAGCTGTGCAGTCCTCGCAAGCTGTGCTGTCCTCGCAAGCTGTGCTGTCCTCGCAAGCTGTGCTGTCCTCGCAAGCTGTGCTGTCCTCGCAAGCTGTGCTGTCCTCGCAAGCTGTGCTGTCCTCGCAAGCTGTGCTGTCCTCGCAAGCTGTGCTGTCCTCGCAAGCTTTGCTGTCCTCGCAAGCTGTGCTGTCCTCGCAAGCTGTGCTGTCCTTGCAAGCCGTGCTGTCCTTGCAAGCCATGCTGTACTCGCAAGCCATGCTAGCCTCGTAGGCATTGCTGTCCTCGAAAATTGAGCAGTCCTCTCAAGTTGTGTTCTCCTCTCAAGTTGAACTGTCCTCGCAACTTGAGCTGTCCTCTCAAGTTGAGCTGTCATCGCAAGCTGTGCTGTCCTCGCAAGCCGTGCTGTCCTCGCAAGCCGTGCTGTCCTCGCAAGCCGTGCTGTCCTCGCAAGCCGTGCTGTCCTCGCAAGCCTTGCTGTCCTCGCAAGCTGTGCTGTTCTCGCAAGCTGTGCTGTCCTCACAAGCTGTGCTGTCCTCACAAGCTGTGCTGTCCTCGCAAGCTGTGCTGTCCTCGCAAGCTGTGCTGTCCTCGCAAGCTGTGCAGTCCTCGCAAGCTGTGCTGTCTTCGCTAGCTGTGCTGTCCTTGCTAGCTGTGCTGTCCTTGCTAGCTGTTCTGTCCTCGCAAGCTGTGCTGTCCTCGGAAGCTGTGTTGTCCTCAGAAGCTGTGCTGTCCTCGGAAGCTGTGCTGTCCTCGGAAGCTGTGCTGTCCTCGCAACCCGTGCTGTCCTCACAACCTGTGCCGGCCTCGCAAGCCGTGCTGACCTCGCAAGCCGTATTGTCCTCGCAAGCTGTGCTGTGCTCGCAAGCTGTGCTGTCCTCGGAAGCTGTGCTGTCCTCGCAAGCCGTGCTGTCCCCGCAAGCTGTGCTGTCCTAACAAGCCATGCTGTCCTCGCAAGCCGTTCTGTCCTTGCATGCCGTGCTGTCCTCGCAAGCTTTGCTGTGCTCGCAAGCTGTGCTGTCCACCCAAGTTGTGCTGTCATCTCAAGTTGTGCTGTCATCTCGAGTTGTGCTGTCCTCTAAAGTTGAGCTGTCCTCTCAAGTTGAACTGTCCTCTCAAGTTGAGCTGTCCTCTCAAGTTGAGCTGTTCTGTCAAGTTGAGCTGCCTTCTCAAGTTGAGCTGTCCTCTCAAGTTGAGCTGTCCTCTCAAGTTGAGCTGTCCTCTCAAGTTGAGCTCTCCTCTCATGTTGAGCTCTCCTCTCAAGTTGAGCTCTCCTCTCAAGTTGAGGTGTACTCTCAAGTTGAGCTGTCCTCTCAAGTTGAGCTGTCCTCTCAAGTTGAGCTGTCCTCTCAAGTTGAGCTGTCCTCGCAAGGTGTGCTGTTCTCGCAAGCTGTGCTGTCCTCGCAAGTTGTGCTGTCCTCGCAAGCTTTGCTGTCCTTGCAAGCCGTGCTGTCATTCCAAGCGGTGCTGTCCTCGCAAGTTGTACTGTCGTCTCAAGTTGAGCTGTCGCCTCAAGGCCGGCCGCGGTGGTCTAGCGGTTCAGGCGCTCAGTCCGGAACCGCGCGACTGCAACGGTCGCAGGTTCCAATCCTGCCTCGGGCATGGATGTGTGTGATGTCCTTAGGTTAGTTAGGTTTAAGTAGTTCTAAGTCTAGGGGACTGATGACCACAGATGTTAAGTCCCATAGTGCTCAGAGCCATTTGAACCATTTTTTTTTGTCGCCTCAAGTTGGGTTGTCCTCTCAAGTTGAGCTGTCCTCTCAAGTTGATCTCTCCTCTCTAGTTGATCTGTCCTCTATAGTTGATCTGTCCACTCTAGTTGAGATGTCCTCTCTAGTTGAGCTGTCCTCTCAGGTTGAGCTGTCCCCGCAAGCTGTGCTGTCCCCGCAAGGTGTGCTGTACTCGCAAGCTGTGCTGTCTGTGCAAGCTGTGCTGTCTTCGCAAGCTGTGTTGTCCTCACAAGCTGTGCTGACCACGCATGCTGTGCTGTCCTCGCAAGCCGTGCTGTCCTCGCAAGCCGTGCTGTCCTCGCAAGCCGTGCTGTCCTCGCAAGCAGTGCTGTCCTCACAAGCCATGCTGTCCTCACAAGCCGTGCTGTCCTCGCAAGCCGTGCTGTCCTCGCAAGCCGTGTTGTCCTCGCAAGCTGTGCTGTCCTCGCAAGCTGTGCTGTCCTCGGAAGCTGTGCTGTCCTCGCAAGCCGTGCTGTCCCCGCAAGCCGTGCTGTCCCCGCAAGCCGTGCTGTCCCCGCAAGCCGTGCTGTACCCGCAAGCCTTGCTGTCCTTGCAAGCTGTGCTGTCCTTGCAAGCCGTGCTGTCCTCGCAAGCTTTGCTGTCCTCTCAAGTTGTGCTGTCCACCCAAGTTGTGCTGTCCTCTCAAGTTGTGCTGTCCTCTCAAGTTGAACTGTCCTCTCAAGTTGAGCTGTCCTCTCAAGTTGAGCTGTTCTGTCAAGTTGAGCTGTCCTCTCAAGTTGAGCTGTCCTCTCAAGTTGAGCTGTCCTCTCAAGTTGAGCTGTCCTCTCAAGTTGACCTGTCCTCTCAAGTTGAGCTCTCCTCTCATGTTGAGCTCTCCTCTCAAGTTGAGCTCTCCTCTCAAGTTGAGGTGTACTCTCAAGTTGAGCTGTCCTCTCAAGTTGAGCTGTCCTCTCAAGTTGAGCTGTCCTCACAAGCTGTGCTGTCCTCACAAGCTGTGCTGTCCTCGCAAGTTGTGCTGTCCTCGCAAGTTGTGCTGTCCTCGCAAGCTGTGCTGTCCTCGAAAGCTGTGCTGTCCTTGCAAGCTTTGCTGTCCTCCCAAGCTGTGCTGTCGTCTCAAGCTGTGCTGTCCCCACAAGCTGTGCTGTCTCCACAAACTGTGCTGTCCCTGCAAGCTGTGCTGTCCTCGCAAGCTTTGCTGTCCTCGCAAGGTGTGCTCTCCTCGCAAGCTGTGTTGTCCTCGCAAGCTGTGCTGTCCTCGCAAACTGTGTTGTCCTTGCAAATTGTGCCGTCCTCGCAAGCTGTGCTGTCCTCGCAAGCTGTGCTGTCCTCGCAAGCTGTGCTGTCCTCGCAAGCTGTGCTGTCCTCGCAAGCTGTGCTGTCCTCGCAAGTTGTGCTGTCCTCGCAAACTGTGCTGTCCTCACAATCGGTTCTGTCCTCGCAAGCTGTGCTGTCCTCGCAATCGGTTCTGTCCTCGCAAGCCGTGCTGTCCTCGCAAGCCGTGCTGTCCTCGCAAGCTGTGCTGTCCTCGCAAGCTGTGCTGTCCTCGCAAGCTGTGCTGTCCTCGCAAGCTGTGCTGTCCTCGCAAGCTGTGCTGACCTTGCAAGCCGTGCTGTCCTCGCAAGCTTTGCTGTCCTCTCAAGTTGTGCTGTCCACCCAAGTTGTGCTGTCCACCCAAGTTGTGCTGTCCACCCAAGTTGTGCTGTCCTCTCAAGTTGAACTGTCCTCTCAAGTTGAGCTGTCCTGTCAAGGTGAGCTGTCCTCTCAAGTTGAGCTGTCCTCTCAAGTTGAGCTGTCCTCTCAAGTTGAGCTGTCCTCTCAAGTTGAGCTGTCCTCTCAAGTTGAGCTCTCCTCTCAAGTTGAGCTCTCCTCTCAAGTTGAGCTCTCCTCTCAAGTTGAGGTGTACTCTCAAGTTGAGCTGTCCTCTCAAGTTGAGCTGTCCTCTCAAGTTGAGCTGTCCTCTCAAGTTGAGCTCTCCTTGCAAGCTGTGCTGTCCTCGCAAGCTTTGCTGTCTTCGCAAGGTGTGCTCTCCTCGCAAGCTGTGTTGTCCTCGCAAGCTGTGCTGTCCTCGCAAGCTGTGTTGTCCTTGCAAATTGTGCTGTCCTCGCAAGCTGTGCTGTCCTCGCAAGCTGTGCTGTCCTCGCAAGCTGTGCTGTCCTCGCAAGCTGTGCAGTCCTCGCAAGCTGTGCTGTCTTCGCTAGCTGTGCTGTCCTTGCAAGCTGTGCTGTCCTCGCAAGCTGTGCTGTCCTCGGAAGCTGTGTTGTCCTCGGAAGCTGTGCTGTCCTCAGAAGCTGTCCTTTCCTCGGAAGCTGTGCTGTCCCCGCAACCCGTGCTGTCCTCGCAAGCCGTGCTGTCCTCGCAAGCCGTGCTGTCCTCGCAAGCCGTGTTGTCCTCGCAAGCTGTGCTGTCCTCGCAAGCTGTGCTGTCCTCGGAAGCTGTGCTGTCCTCGCAAGCCGTGCTGTCTCCGCAAGCCGTGATGTCCCCGCAAGCCGTGCTGTCCTCGCAAGCCGTTCTGTCCTTGCAAGACGTGCTGTCCTCGCAAGCTTTGCTGTGCTCGCAAGCTGTGCTGTCCACCCAAGTTGTGCTGTCATCTCAAAATGTGCTCTCATCTCGAGTTGTGCTGTCCTCTAAAGTTGAGCTGTCCTGTCAAGTTGAGCGGTCCTCTCAAGTTGAGCTCTCCTCTCAAGTTGAGCTCTCCTCTCAAGTTGAGCTGTCCTCTCAAGTTGAGCTGTCCTCTCAAGTTGAGCTCTCCTCTCATGTTGAGCTCTCCTCTCAAGTTGAGATGTACTCTCAAGTTGATCTGTCCTCTCAAGTTGAGCTGTCCTCTCAAGTTGAGCTGTCCTCACAAGCTGTGCTGTCCTTGCAAGCTGTGCTGTCCTCGCAAGTTGTGCTGTCCTCCCAAGCTGTACTGTCCTCGCAAGCTGTGCTGTCCACGCAAGCTGTGCTGTCATCGCAAGCTGTGCTGTCCTTGCAAGCCGTGCTGTCCTCGCAGGCCGTGCTGTCCTCGCAAGCCTTGCTGTCCTCGCAAGCTGTGCTGTCTTCGCTAGCTGTGCTGTCCTCGCAAGCTGTGCTGTCCTCGCAAGCTGTGCTGTCCTCGCAAGCTGTGCTGTCCTCGCAAGTTGTGCTGTCCTCGCAAGCTGTGCTGTCCTCGCAAGCTGTGCTGTCTCGCAAGCTGTGCTGTCCTCGCAAGCTGTGCTGTCCCTGCAAGCCGTGCTGTCCTCGCAGGCCCTGCTGTCCTCGCAGGCCGTGCTGTCCTCGCAAGCCTTGCTGTCCTCGCAAGCTGTGCTGTCCTCGCTAGCTGTGCTGTCCTCGCAAGCTGTGCTGTCGTCGCAAGCTGTGCTGTCCTCGCAAGCTGTGCTGTCCTCGCAAGCTGTGCTGTCCTCGCAAGCTGTGCTGTACTCGCAAGCTGTGCTGTCCTCGCAAGCTGTGCTGTCCTCGCAAGCTGTGCTGTCCTCGCAATCTGTGCAGTCCTCGCAAGCTGTGCTGTCTTCGCTAGCTGTGCTGTCCTCGCAAGCTGTGCTGTCCTCGCAAGCAGTGCTGTCCTCGGAAGCTGTATTGTCCTCAGAAGCTGTGCTGTCCTCGGAAGCTGTCCTGTCCTCGGAAGCTGTGCTGTCCTCGCAACCCGTGGTGTCCTCGCAACCTGTGCTGTCTTCGCAAGCCATGCTGTCCTCGCGACACGTGCTGTCCTCGCAAGGCGTGCTGTCCTCGCAAGCCATGCTGTCCTGGCAAGCCGTGCTGTCCTCGCAAACCATGCTGTCTTCGCAAGCCGTGCTGTCCTCGCAAGCTGTGCTGTTCTTGCAAGCCGTGCTGTCCTCGCAAGCCATGCTGTCCTCGCAATTTTAGCGGTCCTCGCAAGCTGTGCTGTCCTCCCAAGCTGTGCTGTCCTCAAAAGTTGTGCTGTCATCTCAAGTTGAGCTGTCCTCTCAAGTTGAGCTGTCCTCTTAAGTTGAGCTGTCCTCTCAACTTAAGCTGTCCTCTCTAGTTGATCTGTCCTCTCTAGTTGAACTGTCCTCTTTAGTTGAGCTGCCCTCTCTAGTTGAGCTGTCCTCTCTAGTTGAGCTGTCCTCTCTAGTTGAGCTGTCCTCTCTAGTTGAGCTGCCCTCTAAAGTTCAGCTCTCCTCTCAAATTGAGCTCTCCTCTCAACTTGAGCTCTCCTCTCAAGTTGAGCTCTCCTCTCAAGTTGAGCGGTCATCTCAAGGTGAGCTGTCCTCTCAAGTTGAGCCGTCCTCGCAAGCTGTGCTGTCCTCGCAAGCTGTGCTGTCCTCGCAAGCTGTGCTGTCCTCGCAAGCTGTGCTGTCCTCGCAAGCTGTGCTGTCCTCGCAAGCTGTGCTGTCCTCGCAAGCTGTGCTGTCCTCGCAAGCTGTGCTGTCCTCGCAAGCCGTGCTGTCCTTGCCAGCCATGCTGTACTCGCAAGCCATGCTAGCCTCGTAGGCATTGCTGTTCCTCAAAACTTGAGCAGTCCTCTCAAGTTGTGTTCTCCTCTCAAGTTGAACTGTCCTCGCAACTTGAGCTGTCCTCTCAAGTTGAGCTGTCCTCGCAAGCTGTGCTGTCCTCGCAAGCCGTGCTGTCCTCGCAAGCAGTGCTGTCCTCGCAAGCCGTGCTGTCCTCGCAAGCCTTGCTGTCCTCGCAAGCTGTGCTGTCCTCGCAAGCTGTGCTGTTCTCGCAAGCTGTGCTGTCCTCACAAGCTGTGCTGTCCTCGCAAGCTGTGCTGTCCTCGCAAGCTGTGCTGTCCTCGCAAGCTGTGCAGTCCTCGCAAGCTGTGCTGTCTTCGCTAGCTGTGCTGTCCTTGCAAGCTGTGCTGTCCTTGCAAGCTGTGCTGTCCTCGGAAGCTGTGTTGTCCTAAGAAGCTGTGCTGTCCTCGGAAGCTGTGCTGTCCTCGGAAGCTGTGCTGTCCTCGCAACCCGTGCTGTCCTCACAACCTGTGCCGGCCTCGCAAGCCGTGCTGTCCTCGCAAGCCGTGCTGTCCTCGCAAGCCGTATTGTCCTCGCAAGCTGTGCTGTGCACGCAAGCTGTGCTGTCCTCGGAAGCTGTGCTGTCCTCGCAAGCCGTGCTGTCCCCGCAAGCCGTGCTGTCCTAACAAGCCATGCTGTCCTCGCAAGCCGTTCTGTCCTTGCAAGCCGTGCTGTCCTCGCAAGCTTTGCTGTGCTCGCAAGCTGTGCTGTCCACCCAAGTTGTGCTGTCATCTCAAGTTGTGCTGTCATCTCGAGTTGTCCTGTCCTCTAAAGTTGAGCTGTCCTCTCAAGTTGAACTGTCCTCTCAAGTTGAGCTGTCCTCTCAAGTTGAGCTGTTCTGTCAAGTTGAGCTGTCTTCTCAAGTTGAGCTGTCCTCTCAAGTTGAGCTGTCCTCTCAAGTTGAGCTGTCCTCTCAAGTTGAGCTCTCCTCTCATGTTGAGCTCTCCTCTCAAGTTGAGCTCTCCTCTCAAGTTGAGGTGTACTCTCAAGTTGAGCTGTCCTCTCAAGTTGAGCTGTCCTCTCAAGTTGAGCTGTCCTCGCAAGGTGTGCTGTTCTCGCAAGCTGTGCTGTCCTCGCAAGCTTTGTTGTCCTCGCAAGCTTTGTTGTCCTCGCAAGCTGTGCTGTCCTCGCAAGCTGTGCTGTCCTCGCAAGCTGTGCTGTCCCTGCAAGCCGTGCTGTCCTCGCAGGCCGTGCTGTCCTCCCAGGCCTTGCTGTCCTCGCAAGGTGTGCTGTCCTCGCTAGCTGTGCTGTCCTCGCAAGCTGTGCTGTCCTCGCAAGCTGTGCTGTCCTCGCAAGCTGTGCTGTCCTCGCAAGCTGTGCTGTCCTCGCAAGCTGTGCTGTCCTCGCAAGTTGTGCTGTCCTCGCAAGCTGTGCTGTCCTCGCAAGCTGTGCTGTCCTCGCAAGCTGTGCTGTCCTCGCAAGCTGTGCTGTCCTCGCAAGCTGTGCTGTCCCTGCAAGCCGTGCTGTCCTCGCAGGCCATGTTGTCTTCGCAAGCCTTGCTGTCCTCGCAAGCTGTGCTGTCCTCGCTAGCTGTGCTGTCCTCGCAAGCTGTGCTGTCCTCGCAAGCTGTGCTGTCCCTGCAAGCCGTGCTGTCATCGCAGGCCGTGCTGTCCTCGCAGGCCGTGCTGTCCTCGCAAGCCTTTCTGTCCTCGCAAGCTGTGCTGTCCTCGCTAGCTGTGCTGTCCTCGCAAGCTGTGCTGTCCTCGCAAGCTGTGCTGTCCTCGCAAGCTGTGCTGTCCTCGCAAGCTGTGCTGTCCTCGCAAGCTGTGTTGTCCTCGCAAGCTGTGCTGTCCTCGCAAGCTGTGCTGTCCACGCAAGCTGTGCTGTCCTCGCAAGCTGTGCTGTCCTCGCAAGCTGTGCTGTCCTCGGAAGCTGTGTTGTCCTCGGAAGCTGTGCTGTCCTCGCAACCTGTGCTGTCCTCGCAAGCCTTGCTGTCCTCGCAACCCGTGCTGACCTCGCAAGGTGTGCTGTCCTCGCAAGCCGTGCTGTCCTGGCAAGCCGTGCTGTCCTCGCAAACCGTGCTGTCCTCGCAAGCCGTGCTGTCCTCGCAAGCTGTGCTGTTCTTGCAAGCCGTGCTGTCCTCGCAAGCCGTGCTGTCCTCGCAATTTTAGCGGTCCTCGCAAGCTGTGCTGTCCTCCCAAGCTGTGCTGTCCTCGAAAGTTGTGCTGTCGTCTCTAGTTGAGCTGTCCTCTCAAGTTGAGCTGTCCTCTTAAGTTGAGCTGTTCTCTCAAGTTGAGCTGTCCTCTCTAGTTGATCTGTCCTCTCTAGTTGAACTGTCCTCTTTAATTGAGCTGTCCTCTCTAGTTGAGCTGTCATCTCTAGTTGAGCTGTCCTCTCTAGTTGAGCTGTCCTCTCTAGTTGAGCTGTCCTCTCAAGTTGAGCTCTCCTCTCAAATTGAGCTCTCCTCTCAAGTTGAGCTCTCCTCTCAAGTTGAGCTCTCCTCTCAAGTTTAGCGGTCATCTCAAGGTGAGCTGTCCTCTCAAGTTGATCCGTCCTCGCAAGCTGTGCTGTCTTCGCAAGCTGTGCTGTCCTCGCAAGCTGTGCTGTCCTCGCAAGTTGTGCTGTCCTTGCAAGCTGTGCTGTCCTCGCAAGCTGTGCTGTCCTCGCAAGCTTTGCTGTCCTCCCAAGCTGTGCTGTCGTCCCAAGCTGTGCTGTCCCCACAAGCTGTGCTGTCTCCACAAACTGTGCTGTCCCCGCAAGCTGTGCTGTCCTCGCAAGCTGTGCTGTCCTCGCAAGCTGTGCTGTCCTCGCAAACTTTGCTGTCCACTCAAGTTGAACTGTCCTCTCAAGTTGAGCTGTCCTGTCAAGTTGAGCTGTCCTCTCAAGTAGAGCTGTCCTATCAAGTTGCGCTGTCCTCTCTAGCTGAGCTGTCCTCGAAAGTTGAGCAGTCCTCTCAAGTTGAACTGTCCTCGCAACTTGAGCTGTCCTCTCAAGTTGAGCTGTCCTCGCAAGCTGTGATGTCCTCGCAAGCTGTGCTGTCCTCGCAAGCTGTGCTGTCCTCGCAAGCTGTGCTGTCCTCGCAAGCTGTGCTGTCCTCGCAAGCTGTGCTGTCCTCGCAAGCGGTTCTGTCCTCGCAAGCAGTGCTGTCATCGCAAGCCGTGCTGTCCTCGCAAGCCGTGCTGTCCTCGCAAGCTGTGCTGTCCTCGCAAGCTGTGCTGTCCTCGCAAGCTGCGCTGTCCTCGCAAGCTGTGCTGTCCTCGCAAGCTGTGCTGTCCTCGCAAGCTGTGCTGTCCTCGCAAGCTGTGCTGTCCTCGCAAGCTGTGCTGTCCTCGCAAGCCGTGCTGTCCTCGCAAACTTTGCTGTCCACTCAAGTTGAACTGTCCTCTCAAGTTGAGATGTCCTGTCAAGTTGAGCTGTCCTCTCAAGTAGAGCTGTCCTATCAAGTTGCGCTGTCCTCTCTAGCTGAGCTGTCCTCTCAAGTTAAGCTGTCCTCGCAAGCTGTTCTGTCCTCGCAAGCTGTGCTGTCCTTGCAAGCTGTGCGGTCCTCGCATGCTGTGCTGTCCTCGCAAGCCGTGCTGTCCTTGCAAGCCGTGCTGTCCTCGCAAGCCGTGCTAGCCTCGTAGGCTTTGCTGTCCTCGAAAGTTGAGCAGTCCTCTCAAGTTGGGCTCTCCTCTCAAGTTGAACTGTCCTTGCAACTTGAGCTGTCCTCTCAAGTTGAGCTGTCCTCGCAAGGTGTGCTGTCCTCGCTAGCTGTGCTGTCCTCGCAAGCTGTGCTGTCCTCGCAAGCTGTGCTGTCCTCTCAAGTTGAGCTGTCCTCGCATGCTGTGCTGTCCTCGCAAGCAGTGCTGTCCTTGCAAGCTGTTCTGTCCTCGCAAGCTGTGCTGTCCACGCAAGCTGTGCAGTCCTCGCAAGCTGTGCTGTCTTCGCTAGCTGTGCTGTCCTTGCAAGCTGTGCTGTCCTCGCAAGCTGTGCTGTCCTCGGAAGCTGTGTTGTCCTCAGAAGCTGTGCTGTGCTCAGAAGCTGTCCTTTCCTCGCAACCCGTGCTGTCCTCGAAACCTGTGCTGTCCTCGAAACCTGTGCTGTCCTCGCAATCCGTGTTGTCCTCGCAAGCTGTGCTGTCCTCGCAAGCTGTGCTGTCCTCGGAAGCTGTGCTGTCCTCGCAAGCCGTGCTGTCCCCGCAAGCCGTGATGTCCCCGCAACCCGTGCTGTAATCGCAAGCCGTTCTGTCCTAGCAAGACATGCTGTCATCGCAAGCTTTGCTGTCCTCGCAAGCTGTGCTGTCCACCCAAGTTGTGCTGTCATATCAAAATGTGCTCTCATCTCGAGTTGTGCTGTCCTCTAAAGTTGAGCTGTTCTGTCAAGTTGAGCTGTCCTCTCAAGTTGAGCTCTCCTCTCAAGTTGAGCTGTCCTCTCAAGTTGAGCTGTCCTCTCAAGTTGAGCTCTCCTCTCATGTTGAGCTCTCCTCTCGAGTTGAGCTCTCCTCTCAAGTTGAGATGTACTCTCAAGTTGATCTGTCCTCTCAAGTTGAGCTGTCCTCTCAAGTTGAGCTGTCCTCGCAAGCTGTGCTGTCCTTGCAAGCTGTGCTGTCCTCGCAAGTTGTGCTGTCCTCCCAAGCAGTACTGTCCTCGCAAGCTGTGCTGTCCACGCGAGCTGTGCTGTCATCGCAAGCTGTGCTGTCCTTGCAAGCCGTGCTGTCCTCGCAGGCCGTGCTGTCCTCGCAAGCCTTGCTGTCCTCGCAAGCTGTGCTGTCCTCGCTAGCTGTGCTGTCCTCGCAAGCTGTGCTGTCCTCGCAAGCTGTGCTGTCCTCGCAAGTTGTGCTGTCCTCGCAAGCTGTGCTGTCCTCGCAAGCTGTGCTGTCTCGCAAGCTGTGCTGTCCTCGCAAGCTGTGCTGTCCCTGCAAGCCGTGCTGTCCTCGCAGGCCATGCTGTCCTCGCAGGCCGTGCTGTCCTCGCAAGCCTTGCTGTCCTCGCAAGCTGTGCTGTCCTCGCTAGCTGTGCTGTCCTCGCAAGCTGTGCTGTCGTCGCAAGCTGTGCTGTCCTCGCAAGCTGTGCTGTCCTCGCAAGCTGTGCTGTCCTCGCAAGCTGTGCTGTCCTCGCAAGCTGTGCTGTACTCGCAAGCTGTGCTGTCCTCGCAAGCTGTGCTGTCCTCGCAAGCTGTGCTGTCCTCGCAATCTGTGCAGTCCTCGCAAGCTGTGCTGTCTTCGCTACCTGTGCTGTCCTCGCAAGCTGTGCTGTCCTCGCAAGCAGTGCTGTCCTCGGAAGCTGTGTTGTCCTCAGAAGCTGTGCTGTCCTCGGAAGCATTCCTGTCCTCGGAAGCTGTGCTGTCCTCGCAACCCGTGGTGTCCTCACAACCTGAGCTGTCTTCGCAAGCCATGCTGTCCTCGCAACACGTGCTGTCCTTGCAAGGCGTGCTGTCCTCGCAAGCCGTGCTGTCCTGGCAAGCCGTGCTGTCCTCGCAAACCATGCTGTCTTCGCAAGCCGTGCTGTCCTCGCAAGCTGTGCTGTTCTTGCAAGCCGTGCTGTCCTCGCAAGCCATGCTGTCCTCGCAATTTTAGCGGTCCTCGCAAGCTGTGCTGTCCTCCCAAGCTGTGCTGTCCTCAAACGTTGTGCTGTCATCTCAAGTTGATCTGTCCTCTCTAGTTGAACTGTCCTCTTTAGTTGAGCTGTCCTCTCTAGTTGAGCTGTCCTCTCTAGTTGAGCTGTCCTCTCTAGTTGAGCTGCCCTCTCAAGTTGAGCTTTCCTCTCAAATTGCGCTCTCCTCTCAACTTGAGCTCTCCTCTCAAGTTGAGCTCTCCTCTCAAGTTGAGCGGTCATCTCAAGGTGAGCTGTCCTCTCAAGTTGAGCCGTCCTCGCAAGCTGTGCTGTCCTCGCAAGCTGTGCTGTCCTCGCAAGCTGTGCTGTCCTCGCAAGCTGTGCTCTCCTCGCAAGCTGTGCTGTCCTCGCAAGCTGTGCTGTCCTCGCAAGCTGTGCTGTCCTCGCAAGCTGTGCTGTCCTCGGAAGCTGTGTTGTCCTCAGAAGCTGTGCTGTCCTCGGAAGCTGTGCTGTCCTCGGAAGCTGTGCTGTCCTCGCAACCTGTGCTGGCCTCGCAAGCCGTGCTGTCCTCGTAAGCCGTATTGTCCTCGCAAGCTGTGCTGTGCTCGCAAGCTGTGCTGTCCTCGGAAGCTGTGCTGTCCTCGCAAGCCGTGCTGTCCCCGCAAGCCGTGCTGTCCTAACAAGCCATGCTGTCCTCGCAAGCCGTTCTGTCCTTGCAAGCCGTGCTGTCCTCGCAAGCTTTGCTGTGCTCGCAAGCTGTGCTGTCCACCCAAGTTGTGCTGTCATCTCAAGTTGTGCTGTCATCTCGAGTTGTGCTGTCCTCTAAAGGTGAGCTGTCCTCTCAAGTTGAACTGTCCTCTCAAGTTGAGCTGTCCTCTCAAGTTGAGCTGTTCTGTCAAGTTGAGCTGTCTTCTCAAGTTGAGCTGTCCTCTCAAGTTGAGCGGTCCTCTCAAGTTGAGCTGTCCTCTCAAGTTGAGCTGTCCTCTCAAGTTGAGCTCTCCTCTCATGTTGAGCTCTCCTCTCAAGTTGAGCTCTCCTCTCAAGTTGAGGTGTACTCTCAAGTTGAGCTGTCCTCTCAAGTTGAGCTGTCCTCTCAAGTGGAGCTGTCCTCGCAAGGTGTGCTCTTCTCGCAAGCTGTGCTGTCCTCGCAAGTTGTGCTGTCCTCGCAAGCTGTGTTGTCCTCGCAAGCTGTGCTGTCCTCGCTAGCTGTGCTGTCCTCGCAAGCTGTGCTGTCCTCGCAAGCTGTGCTGTCCTCGCAAACTGTGCTGTCCTCGCAAGCTGTGCTGTCCTCGCAAGCTGTGTTGTCCTCGCAAGCTGTGCTGACCTCGCAAGGTGTGCTGTCCTCGCAAGCCGTGCTGTCCTGGCAAGCCGTGCTGTCCTCGCAAACCGTGCTGTCCTCGCAATCCGTGCTGTCCTCGCAAGCTGTGCTGTCCTTGCAAGCCGTGCTGTCCTCGCAAGCCGTGCTGTCCTCGAAATTTTAGCGGTCCTCGCCAGCTGTGCTGTCCTCCCAAGCTGTGCTGTCCTCGAAAGTTGTGCTGTCGTCTCTAGTTGAGCTGTCCTCTCAAGTTGAGCTGTCCTCTTAAGTTGAGCTGTCCTCTCTAGTTGATCTGTCCTCTCTAGTTGAACTGTCCTCTTTAGTTGAGCTGTCCTCTCTAGTTGAGCTGTCATCTCTAGTTGAGCTGTCCTCTCTAGTTGAGCTGTCCTCTCTAGTTGAGCTGTCCTCTCAAGTTGAGCTGTCCTCTCAAGTTGAGCTCTCCTCTCAAATTGGTCTCTCCTCTCAAGTTGAGCTCTCCTCTCAAGTTGAGCTCTCCTCTCAAGTTTAGCGGTCATCTCAAGGTGAGCTGTCCTCTCAAGTTGAGCCGTCCTCGCAAGCTGTGCTGTCCTCGCAAGCTGTGCTGTCCTCGCAAGCTGTGCTGTCCTCGCAAGTTGTGCTGTCCTCGCAAGCTGTGCTGTCCTCGCAAGCTGTGCTGTCCTCGCAAGCTGTGCTGTCCTCGCAAGCTTTGCTGTCCTCCCAAGCTGTGCTGTCGTCCCAAGCTGTGCTGTCCCCACAAGCTGTGCTGTCTCCACAAACTGTGCTGTCCCCGCAAGCTGTGCTGTCCTCGCAAGCTGTGCTGTCCTCGCAAGCTGTGCTGTCCTCGCAAGCTGTGCTGTCCTCGCAAGCTGTGCTGTTTCTGCAAGCCGTGCTGTCCTCGCAGGCCATGTTGTCCTCGCAAGCCTTGCTGTCCTCGCAAGCTGTGCTGTCCTCGCTAGCTGTGCTGTCCTCGCAAGCTGTGCTGTCCTCGCAAGCTGTGCTGTCCTCGCAAGCTGTGCTGTCCTCGCAAGCTGTGCTGTCCTCGCAAGCTGTGCTGTCCTCGCAAGCTGTGCTGTCCTCGCAAGCTGTGCTGTCCTCGCAAGCTGTGCTGTCCTCGCAAGCTGTGCTATCCTCGCAAGCTGTGCTATCCTCGCAAGCTGTGCTGTCCTAGCAAGCCGTGCTGTCCTCGCAAGCTGTGCTGTCCTCGGAAGCTGTGCTGTCCTCGCAACCTGTGCTGTCCTCGCCAGCCTTGCTGTCCTCGCAAGCTGTGCTGTCCTCGCAAGCCGTGCTGTCCTCGCAGGCCGTGCTGTCCTCGCAAGCTTTGCTGTCCACTCAAGTTGAGCTGTCCTCTCAAGTTGAGCTGTCCTCTCAAGTTGAGCTGTCCTCTCAAGTAGAGCTGTCCTCTCAAGTTGCGCTGTCCTCTCTAGCTGAGCTGTCCTCTGAAGTTGAGCTGCTCTCTCAAGTTGAACTGTCCTCTCAAGTTGAGCAGTGCTCTCAAGTTGAGCTGTCCTCGGAAGCTGTACGGTCCTCGCAAGCTGTGCTGTCCTCGCAAGCTGTGCGGTCCTCGTAAGCTGTGCTGTCCTCGCAAGCCGTGCTGTCCTTGCAAGCCGTGCTGTCCTCGCAAGCCGTGCTAGCCTCGTAGGCTTTGCTGTCCTCGAAAGTTGAGCAGTCCTCTCAAGTTGTGCTCTCCTCTCATGTTGAACTGTCCTCGCAAGTTGAGCTGTCCCCTCAAGATGAGCTGTCCTCGCAAGCTGTGCTGTCCTCGCAAGCCGTGCTGTCCTCGCAAGCCGTGCTGTCCTCGCAAGCCGTGCTGTCCTCGCAAGTTGAGCTGTCCTCTCTAGCTTAGCTGTCCTCTCAAGTTCAGCTGTTCTCTCAAGTTGAACTGTCCTCTCAAGTTGAACTGTCCTCTCAAGTTGAGCTGTTCTCTCAAGTTGAGTTGTCCTCGCAAGCTGTGCTGTCCTTGCAAGCCGTGCTGTCCTCGCAAGCCGTGCTGTCCTCGCAAGCCATGCTGTCCTTGCAAGCCGTGCTGTCCTCGCAAGCTGTGCTGTCCTCGCAAGCGGTTCTGTCCTCGCAAGCCGTGCTGTCCTCGCAAGCCGTGCTGTCCTCGCAAGCTTTGCAATCCTCGCAAGCTGTGCTGTCCTCGGAAGCTGTGCTGTCCTCGCAACCTGTGCTGTCCTCGCCAGCCGTGCTGTCCTCGTAAGCCGTGCTATCATCGCAAGCCGTGCTGTCCTCGCAAACTTTGCTGTCCACTCAAGTTGAACTGTCCTCTCAAGTTGAGCTGTCCTCTCAAGTTGAGCTGTCCTCGCAAGCTGTTCTGTCCTCGCAAGCTGTGTTGTCCTCGCAAGCTGTGCTGTCCTCACAAGCTGTCCTGTCCTCGGAAGCTGTGCTGTCCTCGCAATTCGTGCTGTCCTTGCAACCTGTGCTGTCCTCGCAAGCCGTGTTGTCCTCGCAAGCTGTGCTGTCCTCGCAAGCTGTGCTGTCCTCGGAAGCTGTGCTGTCCTCGCAAGCTGTGCTGTTTCTGCAAGCCGTGCTGTCCTCGCAGGCCATGTTGTCCTCGCAAGCCTTGCTGTCCTCGCAAGCTGTGCTGTCCTCGCTAGCTGTGCTGTCCTCGCAAGCTGTGCTGTCCTCGCAAGCTGTGCTGTCCTCGCAAGCTGTGCTGTCCTCGCAAGCGGTTCTGTCCTCGCAAGCCGTGCTGTCCTCGCAAGCCGTGCTGTCCTCGCAAGCCGTGCTGTCCTCGCAAGCCGTGCTGTCCTCGCAAGCTGTGCTGTCCTCGCAAGCTGTGCTGTCCTCGCAAGCTGTGCTGTCCTCGCAAGCTGTGCTGTCCTCGCAAGCTGTGCTGTCCTCGCAAGCTGTGCTGTCCTCGCAAGCTGTGCTGTCCTCGCAAGCTGTGCTGTCCTCGCAAGCTGTGCTGTCCTCGCAAGCTGTGCTATCCTCGCAAGCTGTGCTATCCTCGCAAGCTGTGCTGTCCTCGCAAGCCGTGCTGTCCTCGCAAGCTGTGCTGTCCTCGGAAGCTGTGCTGTCCTCGCAACCTGTGCTGTCCTCGCCAGCCTTGCTGTCCTCGCAAGCCGTGCTGTCCTCGCAAGCCGTGCTGTCCTCGCAGGCCGTGCTGTCCTCGCAGGCTTTGCTGTCCACTCAAGTTGAGCTGTCCTCTCAAGTTGAGCTGTCCTCTCAAGTTGAGCTGTCCTCTCAAGTAGAGCTGTCCTCTCAAGTTGCGCTGTCCTCTCTAGCTGAGCTGTCCTCTGAAGTTGAGCTGCTCTCTCAAGTTGAACTGTCCTCTCAAGTTGAGCAGTCCTCTCAAGTTGAGCTGTCCTCGGAAGCTGTACGGTCCTCGCAAGCTGTGCTGTCCTCGCAAGCTGTGCGGTCCTCGTAAGCTGTGCTGTCCTCGCAAGCCGTGCTGTCCTGGCAAGCCGTGCTGTCCTTGCAAGCCGTGCTAGCCTCGTAGGCTTTGCTGTCCTCGAAAGTTGAGCAGTCCTCTCAAGTTGTGCTCTCCTCTCATGTTGAACTGTCCTCGCAAGTTGAGCTGTCCCCTCAAGATGAGCTGTCCTCGCAAGCTGTGCTGTCCTCGCAAGCTGTGCTGTCCTCGCAAGCCGTGCTGTCCTCGCAAGCCGTGCTGTCCTCGCAAGTTGTGCTGTCCTCGCAAGTTGTGCTGTCCTCGCAAGCTGTGCTGTCCTCGCAAGCTGTGCTGTCCTCGCAAGCTGTGCTGTCCTCGCAAGCTGTGCTGTCCTCGCAAGCTGTGCTGTCCTCGCAAGCTGTGCTCTCCTTGCAAGCCGTGCTGTCCTCGCAGGCCGTGCTGTCCTCGCAAGCTGTGCTGTCCTCGCTAGCTGTGCTGTCCTCGCTAGCTGTGCTGTCCTCGCTAGCTGTGCTGTCCTCGCTAGCTGTGCTGTCCTCGCAAGCTGTGCTGTCCTCGCAAGCTGTGCTGTCCTCGCAAGTTGTGCTGTCCTCGCAAGCTGTGCTGTCCTCGTAAGCTGTGCTGTCCTCGCAAGCTGTGCTGTCCTCGCAAGCTTTGCTATCCTCGCAAACTGTGCTGTCCTCACAAGCCGTGCTGTCCTCGCAAGCTGTGCTGTCCTCGGAAGCTGTGCTGTCCACGCAACCTGTGCTGTCCTCGCCAGCCGTGCTGTCCTCGCAAGCCGTGCTGTCCTCGCAAGCCGTGCTGTCCTCGCAAGCCGTGCTGTCCTCGCAAGCTTTGCTGTCCACTCAAGTTGAGCTGTCCTCTCAAGTTGAGCTGTCCTCTCAAGTCGAGCTGTCCTCTCAAGTAGAGCTGTCCTCTCAAGTTGAGCTGTCCTCTCTAACTGAGCTGTCCTCTCAAGTTGAGCTGTCCTCTCTAACTGAGCTGTCCTCTCAAGTTGAGCTGGTCTCTCAAGTTGAACTGTCCTCTCAAGTTGAGCAGTCCTCTCAAGTTGATCTGTCCTCGGAAGCTGTTCGGTCCTCGCAAGCTGTGCTGTCCTCGCAAGCTGTGCGGTCCTCGTAAGCTGTGCTGTCCTCACAAGCCGTGCTGTCCTTGCAAGCCGTGCTGTCCTCGCAAGCCGTGCTAGCCTCGTAGGCTTTGCTGTCCTCGAAAGTTGAGCAGTCCTCTCAAGTTGTGCTCTCCTCTCAAGTTGAACTGTCCTCGCAAGTTGAGCTGTCCCCTCAAGATGAGCTGTCCTCGCAAGCTGTGCTGTCCTCGCAAGCCGTGCTGTCCTCGCAAGCCACTAGTTCCTCGCAAGTTGTGCTGTCCTCGCAAACTGTGCTGTCCTCGCAAGCTGTGCTGTCCTCGCAAGCTGTGCTGTCCTCGCAGGCCGTGCTGTCCTCGCAGGCCGTGCTGTCCTCGCAAGCTGTGCTGTCCTCGCAAGCTGTGCTGTCCTCGCAAGCTGTGCTGTCCTCGCTAGCTGTGCTGTCCTCGCAAGCTGTGCTGTCCTCGCAAGTTGTGCTGTCCTCGCAAGCTGTGCTGTCCTCGCAAGCTGTGCTGTCCTCGCAAGCTGTGCTGTCCTCGCAAGCTGTGCTATCCACGCAAGCTGTGCTGTTTCTGCAAGCCGTGCTGTCCTCGCAGGCCATGTTGTCCTCGCAAGCCTTGCTGTCCTCGCAAGCTGTGCTGTCCTCGCTAGCTGTGCTGTCCTCGCTAGCTGTGCTGTCCTCGCAAGCTGTGCTGTCCTCGCAAGCTGTGCTGTCCTCGCAAGCTGTGCTGTACTCGCAAGCTGTGCTGTCCTCGCAAGCGGTTCTGTCCTCGCAGGCCGTGAGTCCTCGCAAGCCGTGCTGTCCTCGCAAGCTGTGCTGTCCTCGCAAGCTGTGCTGTCCTCGCAAGCTGTGCTATCCTCGCAAGCTGTGCTGTCCTCGCAAGCTGTGCTGTCCTCGCAAGCTGTGCTGTCCTCGCAAGCTGTGCTGTCCTCGCAAGCTGTGCTATCCTCGCAAGCCGTGCTATCCTCGCAAGCCGTGCTGTCCTCGCAAGCCGTGCTGTCCTCGGAAGCTGTGCTGTCCTCGCAACCTGTGCTGTCCTCGCCAGCCGTCCTGTCCTCGCAAGCCGTGCTGTCCTCGCAAGCCGTGCTGTCCTCGCAAGCTGTGCTGTCCTCGCAAACTTTGCTGTCCACTCAAGTTGAACTGTCCTCTCAAGTTGATCTTACCTGTCAAGTTGAGCTGTCCTCTCAAGTAGAGCTGTCCTATCAAGTTGCGCTGTCCTCTCTAGCTTAGCTGTCCTCTCAAGTTCAGCTGTTCTCTCAAGTTGAACTGTCCTCTCAAGTTGAACTGTCCTCTCAAGTTGAGCTGTTCTCTCAAGTTGAGTTGTCCTCGCAAGCTGTGCTGTCCTTGCAAGCCGTGCTGTCCTCACAAGCCGTGCTGTCCTCGCAAGCCGTGCTGTCCTTGCAAGCCGTGCTGTCCTCGCAAGCTGTGCTGTCCTCGCAAGCGGTTCTGTCCTCGCAAGCCGTGCTGTCCTCGCAAGCCGTGCTGTCCTCGCAAGCTTTGCAATCCTCGCAAGCTGTGCTGTCCTCGCAAGCTGTGCGGTCCTCGCAAGCTGTGCTGTCCTCGCAAGCTGTGCTGTCCTCGCAAGCTGTGCTGTCCTCGCAAGATGTGCTGTCCTCGCAAGCTGTGCTGTCCTCGCAAGCTGTGCTGTCCTCGCAAGCCGTGCTGTCCTCGCAAGCTGTGCTGTCCTCGGAAGCTGTGCTGTCCTCGCAACCTGTGCTGTCCTCGCCAGCCGTGCTGTCCTCGTAAGCCGTGCTATCATCGCAAGCCGTGCTGTCCTCGCAAACTTTGCTGTCCACTCAAGTTGAACTGTCCTCTCAAGTTGAGCTGTCCTCTCAAGTTGAGCTGTCCTCTCAAGTTGAGCTGTCCTCTCAAGTTGAGCTGTCCTCGCAAGCTGTTCTGTCCTCGCAAGCTGTGCTGTCCTCGCAAGCTGTGCTGTCCTCGCAAGCTGTGCTGTCCTCGGAAGCTGTGCTGTCCTCGCAAGCCGTGCTGTCCCCGCAGGCCATGCTGTCCCCGCAAGCCGTGCTGTCCTCCCAAGCCGTTCTGTCCTTGCAAGCCGTTCTGTCCTCGCAAGCTTTGCTGTCCTCGCAAGCTGTGCTGTCCACCCAAGTTGTGCTGTCATCTCAAGTTGTGCTGTCATCTCGAGTTGTGCTGTCCTCTAAAGTTGAGCTGTCCTCTCAAGTTGAGCTGGCCTCTCAAGTTGAGCTGTTCTGTCAAGTTGAGCTGTCTTCTCAAGTTGAGCTGTCCTCTCAAGTTGAGCTGTCCTCTCAAGTTGAGCTGTCCTCTCAAGTTGAGCTGTCCTCTCAAGTTGAAATCTCCTCTCATGTTGAGCTCTCCTCTCAAGTTGAGCTCTCCTCTCAAGTTGAGGTGTACTCTCAAGTTGAGCTGTCCTCTCAAGTCGAGCTGTCCTCTCAAGTCGAGCTGTCCTCTCAAGTCGAGCTGTCCTCTCAAGTTGAGCTGTCCTCTCAAGTTGAGCTGTCCTCGCAAGCTGTGCTGTCCTCGCAAGTTGTGCTGTCCTCGCAAGCTGTGCTGTCCTCGCAAGCTGTGCTGTCCTCGCAAGCTGTGCTGTCCTCGCAAGCTGTGCTGTCCTCGCAAGCTGTGCTGTCCTCGCAAGCAGTTCTGTCCTCGCAAGCCGTGCTGTCCTCGCAAGCCGTGCTGTCCTCGCAAGCTGTGCTGTCCTCGCAAGCTGTGCTGTTCTCGCAAGCTGTGCTGTCCTCGCAAGCCGTGCTGTCCTCGCAAGCTGTGCTGTCCTTGGAAGCTGTGCTGTCCTCACAACCTGTGCTGTCCTCGCCAGCCGTGCTCTCCTTGTTAGCCTTGCTGTCCTCGCAAGCCGTGCTGTCCTCGCAAGCTGTGCTGTCCTCGCAAACTTTGCTGTCCACTCAAGTTGAACTGTCCTCTCAAGTTGAGCTGTCCTGTCAAGTTGAGCTGTCCTCTCAAGTAGAGCTGTCCTATCAAGTTGCGCTGTCCTCTCTAGCTGAGCTGTCCTCGAAAGTTGAGCAGTCCTCTCAAGTTGGGCTCTCCTCTCAAGTTGAACTGTCCTCGCAACTTGAGCTGTCCTCTCAAGTTGAGCTGTCCTCGCAAGCTGTGCTGTCCTCGCAAGCTGTGCTGTCCTCGCAAGCTGTGCTGTCCTCGCAAGCTGTGCAGTCCTCGCAAGCTGTGCTGTCCTCGCAAGCTGTGCTGTCCTCGCAAGCTGTGCTGTCCTCGCAAGCTGTGCTGTCCTCGCAAGCTGTGCTGTCCTCGCAAGCGGTTCTGTCCTCGCAAGCCGTGCCGTCCTCGCAAGCCGTGCTGTCCTCGCAAGCTGTGCTGTCCTCGCAAGCTGTGCTGTCCTCGCAAGCTGCGCTGTCCTCGCAAGCTGCGCTGTCCTCGCAAGCTGTGCTGTCCTCGCAAGCTGTGCTGTCCTCGCAAGCTGTGCTGTTCTCGCAAGCCGTGCTATCCTCGCAAACTTTGCTGTCCACTCAAGTTGAACTGTCCTCTCAAGTTGAGCTGTCCTGTCAAGTTGAGCTGTCCTCTCACGTAGAGCTGTCCTGTCAAGTTGAGCTGTCCTCTCAAGTAGAGCTGTCCTATCAAGTTGAGCTGTCCTCTCAAGTTGAGCTGTCCTCGCAAGCTGTTCTGTCCTCGCAAGCTGTGCTGTCCTCGCAAGCTGTGCGGTCCTCGCATGCTGTGCTGTCCTCGCAAGCCGTGCTGTCCTTGCAAGCCGTGCTGTCATCGTAAGCCGTGCTAGCCTCGTAGGCTTTGCTGTCCTCGAAAGTTGAGCAGTCCTCTCAAGTTGGGCTCTCCTCTCAAGTTGAACTGTCCTTGCAACTTGAGCTGTCCTCTCAAGTTGAGCTGTCCTCGCAAGGTGTGCTGTCCTCGCTAGCTGTGCTGTCCTCGCAAGCTGTGCTGTCCTCGCAAGCTGTGCTGTCCTCTCAAGTTGAGCTGTCCTCGCAAGCTGTGCTGTCCTCTCAAGTTGAGCTGTCCTCGCATGCTGTGCTGTCCTCGCAAGCCGTGCTGTCCTCGCAAGCTGTGCTGTCCTCGCAAGCTGTGCTGTCCACGCAAGCTGTGCTGTCCTCACAAGCTGTGCTGTCCTCGCAAGCTGTGCTGTCCTCGCAAGCAGTGCTGTCCTCGCAAGCTGTGCTGTCCTCGCAAGCTGTGCAGTCCTCGCAAGCTGTGCTGTCCTCGCAAGCTGTGCTGTCCTCGCAAGCTGTGCTGTCCTCGCAAGCTGTACTGTCCTCGCAAGCTGTGCTGTCCTCGCAAGCTGTGCTGTCCTCGCAAGCTGTGCTGTCCTCGCAAGCTGTGCTGTCCTCGCAAGCTTTGCTGTCCTCGCAAGCTGTGCTGTCCTCGCAAGCTGTGCTGTCCTTGCAAGCCGTGCTGTCCTTGCAAGCCATGCTGTACTCGCAAGCCATGCTAGCCTCGTAGGCATTGCTGTCCTCGAAAATTGAGCAGTCCTCTCAAGTTGTGTTCTCCTCTCAAGTTGAACTGTCCTCGCAACTTGAGCTGTCCTCTCAAGTTGAGCTGTCATCGCAAGCTGTGCTGTCCTCGCAAGCCGTGCTGTCCTCGCAAGCCGTGCTGTCCTCGCAAGCCGTGCTGTCCTCGCAAGCCGTGCTGTCCTCGCAAGCCTTGCTGTCCTCGCAAGCTGTGCTGTTCTCGCAAGCTGTGCTGTCCTCACAAGCTGTGCTGTCCTCACAAGCTGTGCTGTCCTCGCAAGCTGTGCTGTCCTCGCAAGCTGTGCTGTCCTCGCAAGCTGTGCAGTCCTCGCAAGCTGTGCTGTCTTCGCTAGCTGTGCTGTCCTTGCTAGCTGTGCTGTCCTTGCTAGCTGTTCTGTCCTCGCAAGCTGTGCTGTCCTCGGAAGCTGTGTTGTCCTCAGAAGCTGTGCTGTCCTCGGAAGCTGTGCTGTCCTCGGAAGCTGTGCTGTCCTCGCAACCCGTGCTGTCCTCACAACCTGTGCCGGCCTCGCAAGCCGTGCTGACCTCGCAAGCCGTATTGTCCTCGCAAGCTGTGCTGTGCTCGCAAGCTGTGCTGTCCTCGGAAGCTGTGCTGTCCTCGCAAGCCGTGCTGTCCCCGCAAGCTGTGCTGTCCTAACAAGCCATGCTGTCCTCGCAAGCCGTTCTGTCCTTGCATGCCGTGCTGTCCTCGCAAGCTTTGCTGTGCTCGCAAGCTGTGCTGTCCACCCAAGTTGTGCTGTCATCTCAAGTTGTGCTGTCATCTCGAGTTGTGCTGTCCTCTAAAGTTGAGCTGTCCTCTCAAGTTGAACTGTCCTCTCAAGTTGAGCTGTCCTCTCAAGTTGAGCTGTTCTGTCAAGTTGAGCTGCCTTCTCAAGTTGAGCTGTCCTCTCAAGTTGAGCTGTCCTCTCAAGTTGAGCTGTCCTCTCAAGTTGAGCTCTCCTCTCATGTTGAGCTCTCCTCTCAAGTTGAGCTCTCCTCTCAAGTTGAGGTGTACTCTCAAGTTGAGCTGTCCTCTCAAGTTGAGCTGTCCTCTCAAGTTGAGCTGTCCTCTCAAGTTGAGCTGTCCTCGCAAGGTGTGCTGTTCTCGCAAGCTGTGCTGTCCTCGCAAGTTGTGCTGTCCTCGCAAGCTTTGTTGTTCTCGCAAGCTGTGCTGTCCTCGCAAGCTGTGCTGTCCTCGCAAGCTGTGCTGTCCCTGCAAGCCGTGCTGTCCTCGCAGGCCGTGCTGTCCTCGCAAGCCTTGCTGTCCTCGCAAGCCTTGCTGTCCTCGCAAGCCTTGCTGTCCTCGCAAGCTGTGCTGTCCTCGCTAGCTGTGCTGTCCTCGCTAGCTGTGCTGTCCTCGCAAGCTGTGCTGTCCTCGCAAGCTGTGCTGTCCTCGCAAGTTGTGCTGTCCTCGCAAGCTGTGCTGTCCTCGCAAGCTGTGCTGTCCTCGCAAGCTGTGCTGTCCTCGCAAGCTGTGCTGTCCTCGCAAGCTGTGCTGTCCTCGCAAGCTGTGCTGTCCCTGCAAGCTGTGCTGTCCTCGCAGGCCATGTTGTCTTCGCAAGCCTTGCTGTCCTCGCAAGCTGTGCTGTCCTCGCTAGCTGTGCTGTCCTCGCAAGCTGTGCTGTCCTCGCAAGCTGTGCTGTCCCTGCAAGCCGTGCTGTCATCGCAGGCCGTGCTGTCCTCGCAGGCCGTGCTGTCCTCGCAAGCCTTGCTGTCCTCGCAAGCTGTGCTGTCCTCGCTAGCTGTGCTGTCCTCGCAAGCTGTGCTGTCCTCGCAAGCTGTGCTGTCCTCGCAAGCTGTGCTGTCCTCGCAAGCTGTGCTGTCCTCGCAAGCTGTGTTGTCCTCGCAAGCTGTGCTGTCCTCGCAAGCTGTGCTGTCCTCGCAAGCTGTACTGTCCTCGCAAGCTGTGCTGTCCTCGCAAGCTGTGCTGTCTTCGCTAGCTGTGCTGTCCCCGCAAGCTGTGCTGTCCTCGCAAGCTGTGCTGTCCTCGGAAGCTGTGTTGTCCTCGGAAGCTGTGCTGTCCTCGGAAGCTGTCCTGTCCTCGGAAGCTGTGCTGTCCTCGCAACCCGTGCTGTCCTCGCAACCCGTGCTGTCCTCGCAAGCCATGCTGTCCTCGCAACCCGTGCTGACCTCGCAAGGTGTGCTGTCCTCGCAAGCCGTGCTGTCCTGGCAAGCCGTGCTGTCCTCGCAAACCGTGCTGTCCTCGCAAGCCGTGCTGTCCTCGCAAGCTGTGCTGTTCTCGCAAGCCGTGCTGTCCTGGCAAGCCGTGCTGTCCTCGCAAACTTTGCTGTCCACTCAAGTTGAACTGTCCTCTCAAGTTGAGCTGTCCTGTCAAGTTGAGCTGTCCTCTCAAGTAGAGCTGTCCTATCAAGTTGCGCTGTCCTCTCTAGCTGAGCTGTCCTCGAAAGTTGTGCAGTCCTCGCAAGCTGTGCTGTCCTCGCAAGCTGTGCTGTCCTCGCAAGCTGTGCTGTCCTCGCAAGTTGTGCTGTCCTTGCAAGCTGTGCTGTCCTCGCAAGCTGTGCTGTCCTCGCAAGCTTTGCTGTCCTCCCAAGCTGTGCTGTCGTCCCAAGCTGTGCTGTCCCCACAAGCTGTGCTGTCTCCACAAACTGTGCTGTCCCCGCAAGCTGTGCTGTCCTCGCAAGCTGTGCTGTCCTCGCAAGCTGTGCTGTCCTCGCAAGCTGTGCTGTTTCTGCAAGCCGTGCTGTCCTCGCAGGCCATGTTGTCCTCGCAAGCCTTGCTGTCCTCGCAAGCTGAGCTGTCCTCGCTAGCTGTGCTGTCCTCGCAAGCTGTGCTGTCCTCGCAAGCTGTGCTGTCCTCGCAAGCTGTGCTGTCCTCGCAAGATGTGCTGTCCTCGCAAGCGGTTCTGTCCTCGCAAGCGGTGCTGTCATCGCAAGCCGTGCTGTCCTCGCAAGCCGTGCTGTCCTCGCAAGCCGTGCTTTCCTCAAAGCTGTGCTGTCCTCGCAAGCTGTGCTGTCCTCGCAAGCTGCGCTGTCCTCGCAAGCTGTGCTGTCCTCGCAAGCTGTGCTGTCCTCGCAAGCTGTGCTGTCCTCGCAAGCTGTGCTGTCCTCGCAAGCCGTGCTATCCTCGCAAACTTTGCTGTCCACTCAAGTTGAACTGTCCTCTCAAGTTGAGATGTCCTGTCAAGTTGATCTGTCCTCTCAAGTAGAGCTGTCCTATCAAGTTGCGCTGTCCTCTCTAGCTGAGCTGTCCTCTCAAGTTGAGCTGTCCTCGCAAGCTGTTCTGTCCTCGCAAGCTGTGCTGTCCTTGCAAGCTGTGCGGTCCTCGCATGCTGTGCTGTCCTCGCAAGCCGTGCTGTCCTTGCAAGCCGTGCTGTCCTCGCAAGCCGTGCTAGCCTCGTAGGCTTTGCTGTCCTCGAAAGTTGAGCAGTCCTCTCAAGTTGGGCTCTCCTCTCAAGTTGAACTGTCCTTGCAACTTGAGCTGTCCTCTCAGGTTGAGCTGTCCTCGCAAGGTGTGCTGTCCTCGCTAGCTGTGCTGTCCTCACAAGCTGTGCTGTCCTCGCAAGCTGTGCTGTCCTCTCAAGTTGAGCTGTCCTCGCATGCTGTGCTGTCCTCGCAAGCAGTGCTGTCCTTGCAAGCTGTGCTGTCCTCGCAAGCTGTGCTGTCCTCGCAAGCTGTGCTGTCCTCGCAAGCTGTGCTGTCCTCGCAAGCAGTGCTGTCCTCGCAAGCTGTGCTGTCCTCGCAAGCTGTGCTGTCCTCGCAAGCTGTGCAGTCCTCGCAAGCTGTGCTGTCTTCGCTAGCTGTGCTCGCAAGCTGTGCTGTCCTCGCAAGCTGTGCTGTCCTCGCAAGCTGTGCTGTCCTCGCAAGCTGTGCTGTCCTAGCAAGCTTTGCTGTCCTAGCAAGCTTTGCTGTCGCAACCTGTGCTGTCCTCGCAACCTGTGCTGTCCTCGCAAGCCGTGCTGTCCTCGCAAGCCGTGCTGTCCTCGCAAGCCATGCTGTTCTCGCAAGCTGTGCAGTCCTCGTAAGCTTTGCTGTCCTCCCAAGCATGTTTTGAAAAACACGAAGAGCAGAGACGCGCCGCGCCGAACCGCCTGACCCAGTGAGCGTAGTTTGCTTTGATATCGGACCGTGTGGCGAGGTAAAAAAATACTAGTTTCCACAGTGGAATGAAAGGAGAGTAACTGAAAGTGTTTAATTTGTAACTACATAAGACGAAACGTAGCTTTTGCGCGAGTTTGTGTGATCCGTTTTTCGGTTTGTATTTGCGTCTTTGAGTGCGTTTTTGCCTGGGACAGTAAGGTCGTATCTAGTTGAAATTGATATCACGTACTGAGGTCGGTAGTCGCTTGGCGGTGTCAGAGTTTTAAAATTGTAAGTGAAGGCATCGAGGAGTTACGGACGTTTATGCAGCATGTTTTGAAAAACACGAAGAGCAGAGACGCGCCGCGCCGAACCGCCTGACCCAGTGAGCGTAGTTTGCTTTGATATCGGACCGTGTGGCGAGGTAAAAAAATACTAGTTTCCACAGTGGAATGAAAGGAGAGTAACTGAAAGTGTTTAATTTGTAACTACATAAGACGAAAACGTAGCTTTTGCGCGAGTTTGTGTGATCCGTTTTTCGGTTTGTATTTGCGTCTTTGAGTGCGTTTTTGCCTGGGACAGTAAGGTCGTATCTAGTTGAAATTGATATCACGTACTGAGGTCGGTAGTCGCTTGGCGGTGTCAGAGTTTTAAAATTGTAAGTGACGGCATCGAGGAGTTACGGACGTTTATGCAGCCTGATTTGAAACACGAAGAGCAGAGATGCGCCGCGCCGCCTGGCCCAGTGAGCGTAGTTTGCTTTGATATAGGACTGTGTGGCGACGTAAAAAAATACTAGTTTCCACAGTAGAATGAAAGGAGAGTATCGGAAAGTGGTTAATTTGTAATTACATGTGACGAAGAAGTAGCTTTTGCGTGAGTTTGTGTAATCCGTTTTTCTTTTCGGTTTGTATTTGCGTCTTTGAGTGCGTTTTTGCCTGGGACAGTAAGGTCGTATCTAGTTGAAATTGATATCACGTACTGAGGTCGGTAGTCGCTTGGCGGTGTCAGAGTTTTAAAATTGTAAGTGAAGGCATCGAGGAGTTACGGACGTTTATGCAGCATGTTTTGAAAAACACGAAGAGCAGAGACGCGCCGCGCCGAACCGCCTGACCCAGTGAGCGTAGTTTGCTTTGATATCGGACCGTGTGGCGAGGTAAAAACATACTAGTTTCCACAGTGGAATGAAAGGAGAGTAACTGAAAGTGTTTAATTTGTAACTACATAAGACGAAAACGTAGCTTTTGCGCGAGTTTGTGTGATCCGTTTTTCGGTTTGTATTTGCGTCTTTGAGTGCGTTTTTGCCTGGGACAGTAAGGTCGTATCTAGTTGAAATTGATATCACGTACTGAGGTCGGTAGTCGCTTGGCGGTGTCAGAGTTTTAAAATTGTAAGTGAAGGCATCGAGGAGTTACGGACGTTTATGCAGCATGTTTTGAAAAACACGAAGAGCAGAGACGCGCCGCGCCGAACCGCCTGACCCAGTGAGCGTAGTTTGCTTTGATATCGGACCGTGTGGCGAGGTAAAAAAATACTAGTTTCCACAGTGGAATGAAAGGAGAGTAACTGAAAGTGTTTAATTTGTAACTACATAAGACGAAAACGTAGCTTTTGCGCGAGTTTGTGTGATCCGTTTTTCGGTTTGTATTTGCGTCTTTGAGTGCGTTTTTTGCCTGGGGACAGTAAGGTCGTATCTAGTTGAAATTGATATCACGTACTGAGGTCGGTAGTCGCTTGGCGGTGTCAGAGTTTTAAAATTGTAAGTGAAGGCATCGAGGAGTTACGGACGTTTATGCAGCATGTTTTGAAAAACACGAAGAGCAGAGACGCGCCGCGCCGAACCGCCTGACCCAGTGAGCGTAGTTTGCTTTGATATCGGACCGTGTGGCGAGGTAAAAAAATACT